>NC_137048.1:33948406-34050906 GCF_032717465.1 Coenobita brevimanus
TATTTACTCTGGCCAACATCAAACGATTTTACTCACCACTATGAAACCTCCAGAGGTCCTGATTTTTTAAGCAAAGAAAAAAGAGCTAAAGGCTGTGTGTCTGCCACATTACTCTCCTAAGTAAGATGTGAACAAAAGAGAACCAAAAACAATATTCAGTAAGTTCGAGATGTCCTGGCACACTGCAGTTTTTTGACTGGGAGTCAGAGAAAGGGAAATATAGATTGTTCTAAAACTGACCAACTGAGAGTATCAGGTACCGTAACTCTTTCAGTAGAGATCTGGACAGAAAAGGGGAGAAAGTGCATTTGCCTGACGGGTGATACGCGCCCGCCGTTATCAGGAGTGGATGCAGGCAGACACTTCCGGAGAAACAGAGACCAGTGAATCAGCGATAGCAGAAAGAGGTGCAACACTGTAGCTAGGAGAATGAAGAGAATTAGTGTGAGGTGGAGTGCTGATGAGACGAATAACCTTTGCCTTCACTCTGTTTAGAAGAGCTGAATAAGGTGAGCTCCCCCTCCCCCAACACACGAGAGAAGAGCAGTATTCCATACAGGAACGAATAAGATCCTTGTACGAAGTCAGCAACAGTGCAGTGGTAAAGAAAGATGAGAGTCTGTTTAGCACACCAGGGTCTGGGAAGTTGATTTACAAGGGAAGTGATTTTCCATGTTAGGTCCCTAGACAAAGATAACCCAGGCGTATTAAGAGACGAATACAGCTAAAGATTAAGTTATCTTCTGATGAAAAAGTTTCACGGGTTACGAGACAGAGGAACTAAGTTTTTGATGCAGTAAAAGTAACGGGGTTGTTGTGATGGACACTATGATAAGCGGATGGCAAAATGTTGGGTGGAGTCATCAGTGTATGAGTGGGTAAGGCTAGATGTGAAGTTCACAGGATCACTGATGATGTTGTGGTTACGTTCCTGTATTCTAAAAATAAACTAAAATGTACCGTTGTATCCTAACTGGAAGTTCAGTACTATCCAACTACGTATATAAATCTTTTAAAGAATGACTTGTAATTCTACAATCAGATTTAGACAAAAGAAAAAAAAAAGGTCACTTGCCTAGAGTTCTAATTCAGTTTGAATGTCACCATTGGAGTTTTGAAAATGAATCCTAAAATAGCCAATGCTTAATTTGTCAAGTCTGAGCTCTGGTGTCTAAAAATCTTTCAGTCCTTAGGAAAAAAAAAAAAAAGTTAAAAGCTTCCTAAGCCCATGGAAGTCAATCCGCAATTCTAAAATTTACGACTAGTGTGTAAAATATACAATATATTGTGAAACCTGTCAAGCACGAGTAATAATCCATTTCATTTCGTGGAGGTACTGGTTTTGTCTTGTTACGGTACCTCCAGACGATATTGCTCGTCAGGACGACTTCTTGTATTTTAAGAGTTTAAAATGTCCATATAAACTCCTTCAATTAGAAACACATCCTTATGAAACACCTCCAATTAGAAATACCTTTTAATCTGAATAAAATCGTTTAGCGATAGCAGGGTGTCCTCGAGCTGGAGGACAGAAGCAAAGTTCGGTAAGGCAAGGCCCGACCTTCTGACAATCATCGGGCGACTTAAAAAAAAAAAAAAAAAAAAAAAAAAAAGTGGTGCAGGCTAGCGATCTGAGGTATCAATAGGTGAAGGTCACGTGCTGTGTGCAGGTCTGAATCCCCACGAAGTGGCACCGATTTTTTTTTTTTTTTTTTTTTATCAATGTCATCAGGGGCCAAGGACGGTCATCTACCTTTAATCCAATCACTAACAGGGTTTTTTTTTCCTTAGCTTAGTGCAATGTCTGCAGGTAACGGTCTTAAAGGCGCGGAAGTCTTGATCATACTGAAAAGGTCACTGGAGACTGTTTCTTATCTTGTCACTACCATGGGCTCTTTGCAAAATTCAATACTATATTAGTGTGGGAGCAACAGTTAAACATAAAAGTCGTGGTCCAGTACTGGAGGTGTTATGCAATATGGGACTGGCTGTGACAGAGTTGGCTTTCTTACTACTATTACATTTGTGGCATCTACGACGTGAGTAATGAGTGCTGCTCATTTCCCTTTGTGCCTTAATATGGCATGCAGCCTATCCTTCCCTAATGTTCATATCACTCCCTGTCTGAGCCTCAGTAGTTGGCTCCTGCACAGACTACACCTTCGTCCTCTTGGCTTGGAGGGGCGTGGCGGATGTGTGTTTGTTGACGTGGTAGCTGACACGCGCGCGCGCACACATACACATTCCGTGTGTGTGTGTGTGTGTGTGTGTGTGTGTGTGTGTGTGTGTGTGTGTGTGTGTGTGTGTGTGTGTGACTCACACATATACACACATTCTTTACTTCCCCCCCCTCTCTCTCTCTCTCTCTCTCTCTCTCTATATATATATATATATATATATATATATATATATATATATATATATATATATGTAAATATCAATTTATCACACACACACACACACACACACAAAGAAAAAGATATGTGGCGTATAGTCTACGCTACGATATAGTAATGAAATTCAAGTGATCTTACAGTCTCTTTAGACCCCCAACCTTTGTACGGCTATCCAGTAGTAATTTTTAAACTTAAGTCTTTATTCATCACCATAACACAAGAACAATGAGGCAGGGAATGCGTACTCTGCCAGTATAGAGAAAGTTTATTTTTGGCTATCACTCTCCGCCCCAAGAGCAGTCTTGCAGTGATCTAATATGAGCTGATGTAGACAGGCTACAGAAATACAGATAGATAGACACTGTACATAGAGATATAAAGGCTAGACGGAGAGAGCGGGAGACGGGAGGAAGAAACAGGGAGAAATCTGACTAATGACATGTTTGATAGCCGCACCCACCGCCACAATATACAAGGGGCAGAGAAGCAATTATTTCCCGGTTAAGCACTGAGATGACATCCTTCTGCCTTACAGGCGATCCCATTACTACCAACTATGCTGTATTTTGCCCTGCACCTCTGGGCTATATTTGCGGCTATTCCGGAATGACGCAGGTACTCAGTCCTCTACATACAGTACACACCACACGCACCTGAGACACGCACCAGATACACCCCAGACACAAAAAAACACACCAGATACACCCGTCACAAAAAAACACACCAGATAGGCCTACACCCCAGACGTACAACACACCACACATACCCTTCCCTTCAACAGCTCCCCCCACCCCTTGAGGCCTGACTTAATGAGTGAATGACACAGTTAGGGACACACACTGGATCTGGGCGTCTCGTGGGAGGGTTAAAAAAAATGACAGAGAGGGAAAGGAGGTAAAGGAAAACACTGAGGCAGATGAGAGAGAGAGAGAGAGAGAGACAGAGAGAGAGAGAGAGAGACAGAGAGAGAGAAAGAAAAAGAGAAAGACAGAAAGAGCACACCAAACCTGCCACAAACAATAAGTGACGAGGGATCAAGGCCAGAGCTGCCACGATCCTGTACACAGTGGGGTTGGATCCTTTCGTCATCCCACTCTGACGTTAAATATAGATTCCAGAGCGCTCTTGGCCGCTGGCTTTTGTTTTTTGATACTTGGGGTGCGTGGAGTTATAGATTACGGTACTTGTTGAGAGTGGCCTTGTATAGCCTGAAATTTCCCTCCTCTCTCTCTCTCTCTCTCTCTCTCAAACAAGAGGAGGCATACAGACACACAAAGACACCTGCACATGGCAAATACACGCACATACAATTAGCTAAGCCGAAGTAGTTACTGCGGTCAAGTTAGTTCCTGTGTATGTATGTATGTAAGTATGTATGTTAACCTAGTATCTCAGGAAAACATTATGCAATCTAGATCAATACTGGCAGAAAGACTGTACGTAGGTCTGGGTATAACTGATTCAATTTTCATGCAGATCGGTGAAAGATAAGGTCACAAGCCGATGTCAAAATTCTGGGCGCGGTGTTATCCCATGAATGCCTGATCCGATCTGGTTCAAATTTGGCACATACATTATTTTTTAGGATGGGAATATGTGATCTGATTTTGGTGCATATGGAGGGAAGGGTAAAGTCACAAGTCAAAGTCAAAATTTGGGAGTGGAGTTGCTGTGTTGCCTGAGTGCCTTCTGTATCTACATGGTGCGATACAACCAGCGTAGGTAGCCTATCGTTTCTCTCTCTCTCTCTCTCTCTCTCTCTCTCTCTCTCTCTCTCTCTCTCTCTCTCTCTCTCTCTCTCTCTCTCTCTCTCTCTCTCTCTCTCTCTCTCACACACACAACCAGTACACCATCAGTACCCCACCTGTTTCATTCACAGCCTCTGAACCGGTCCATCTAGTTCTTTCAGACCGGCTCAGTGACATCATAAACCCACCCACTCTCATCACCCTATATTGTGTGCTGTGGCCTGATGTTTTATAGTAGTAGTAGTGGCTATGAGTAGTAATAGTAGTAACAACTGCGGTAGTGAAGATTTACTTCTGGCTAGTTGTAGTAGCAGTAGCAGAAATAGCACAGTAATACGGTTGTAGAGATTTAGTACTACTGGTACGGCAGTAACAGCAATTGTTGTGGTAGTAGATTTTGTTACAGTAGGTTAATTCCTTACCTGTAGCTATAATTTCGTTTTTTTTCTTTAATGTACACATCAGTACCGAACTGTACCGTATGTAGTACGCGTACCGGTAGTGGTAACTTCTACTACTACTACTACTACTACGTCGACGACGACCGCAAGCAGTAGTAGTAGTAGTAGTAATGGCTCATTTAAATCCCATTCATATCATGTAGCCTTGTTCCACTTTTTGCCAGTTATGGGAGGACGTCACTATCTGCCGTTGCACTTTTTTTCTGCCTTTTTTTTTCATGTGTTAGATCGTCCCCTAAAAAAAAGATATTCATTGACAGTTTTTTTCTTTATGCTCCGTAATCCTTGAGAGAGAGAGAGAGAGAGAGAGAGAGAGAGAGAGATTTACTTAGTCATACTACGTTAAAGATACACGGGAAAGCTTAGGAAGTGAATTAAGTAGATATTATTATTGTTTTTTAATAAGAGGACGAGTGACTAAAAAATCACGGTGTAGACTAACTGTAATAAACGTGAATATGGAGAACGGTATATAATTATGTCCATCTGTTCATCCACCTGTCTGTCTATCCATCTGCTATCCGTCGTTTATCCAGCTGTTGGCTATACTTGAATCCCTGTATCAGTCAGTTCATCAGTCTGTCTATCAGTCTATCTATCTATCTATCTATTTGTTTATCTGTCTGTCTGTCTGCCTGTCCGTCTACTGTATATGTATGTATGTATGTATGTACGTATAAGTACTGTATGTATATGTCTATCTGTCTATCTCTGTATGTCTGTCTACCAGTCTGTCTATATCTATCTATCTACCTATCTGTGTCTGTGTGTCTGTTTGTCTGTCCGTCTGTCTGTCTATATCTATCAGTCGATCGACTGATCGATTTATTACCTCTGCCTAGGAGGTTATGTTTTACCCAGCGTTGGTTTGTTTGTCTGTCAGTCTGACTGTCTGTCTGCCTGTTAGAAGGATTACTCAACAATTTATGAATGGATTTTGATGAAATAATGTGGAAGGGTGGGCCATGGTCCAAGGAATAAATGATTAAATTTTGAACCGGATCAGTGTCCGGAGTATCCCGCAAAATATCTCCAAAAGTTCTCTCAATGAATTTCAATGAAATTTTGTGGAAAGGTGCGCCATAGACCAAGAAATGGTTGATTAAATTTTGAGGCGGATCTGGATCCGGATCCGGATCCTGTACCCACGGATCTGGATCCGGGATTACTCAGAAAGTTAAGAACAGATTTTGATGACATATTGTGGAAGGGTGGGCAATGGGCCAAGGCAGAAATTATTAGATTTGGGGGCGGATCCGGAGTATCCCGCACGATATCTCCAAAAATTCTCAATGAATTTTGTGCAAAGGTAGTCCATGGACCAAGAAAGAAATTATTAAATTTGGGGGCGGATCCAGATGCGAATGCTATATCCATGGATCCGGATCCTTTTTAATGGCAATGGTATTGGCGGAAGTATGCGCTTTCTGGGCGCTCTCTAGTTTATATATCTTTTAACTATCTGTCTACGGTGTCTATCTTATAGGCAGTACACACACACACACACACACACACACACACACACACACACACACACACACACACACACACACACACACTTGCATATTTATAAAGTATGAAAAACACCCACCACTTCGCCCCACCTCTTTTTTCAACTTAACACAGATTCTGGGTTAGTGACATTTAGCTGATCCAAAGTGTGGTCGGTTGAGCCACAAAACATATCCTAGGCTGTATGCTGACGTTAAAAAAATCACAAAAAAGTAAGGAAGTATGAGAGAACAGGTTGAGGTAACTGTTTACAGATTAATCAAACACTGACGTCCGTAGTTTAGTTTCCCGGTACAATAGTCTAACTGTATCGTATTTTTGGCTACAAGGGTAATACCGTGGCCTTGGATGAGATGACTGAATAAACTTGAAAATGGCTAGCTTAATTAGACTAGGTTACTGTTGCTGTGCCGGTCCAAATGAGGTCCTTTGCACGACCTTACGTTCTCGTCGGAAGGAGAGTGGGAACCAGAGTTGATCCTTGCTCGTGCTGGTAAAGTACGAATGAGGAAACGATACAGTTAAGATATATTACTTCTGAGTCGGGGAAAGTTTATTTAGGAAAGGATAAGTTACGATTGGTTATGACAGGTCAGTCGGAAGAGTTGATTAGATTATGCTAGTTGATCCTGTCATTAACATTTACTATGAACGCATGAAGATATTTTTATGTTAGTTAATGTCAGGCGATTTTATTCAGATGAAGAAAACTTATTCAGGCGAGGGGTTAATTAGGGTTAGGCAAGGTTAGGCCTGTCAGAAAAGACAAGTCGGGTTATCCAATTACGTTTAGTCAGTTTTTCTTTAACACACTACTTATATTAAATTAAACTCCAGCAGCATGATAAATTCTATTCCATTTTTGTTACCACCAGACGAATTTAGTAATTTTAAAACGCACCGCTTGTAATGAAAGGGCTAAAAACTCCACTAATCTGTTTAGTACCATAACTTTTTACTGCTGGTACTGTTCTTGTCACCGCCAGACGACTTTATTCGGTTATGCTGTGTCAGGTGTGGTGCTGAGGTGCTGGCAGTGCTGGTGGTGCTGATGTCCACCCACGATGACAAATGACGCAGCATCCTCTATCCTCACCCACTGAACACTAATGCCCACCGTCCGCACTGGTAGAAAGGATGGGTGTAGTGGGATGAAAGAGAGAGAGAGAGTTAACTCTGTCCCTATAGTGATGATTTTTAATAAATTCCAGCTATCTCTGCTTGTACATAATGACTCAGTTCAGTTTAGGAGGGATCTCTCGTAATAAAGACCATTTATAAAGGCTACATCTAATTCCTCCCGTTCGATAGGAGCATCTCAAGTAAAAATAGCTAGCCAGTACTAGAAGGTAAAGGTGGCGGCAGAGGTCAAGAGGGGCTTTGCAGCGGTGCTGTGTCAGTAACTTAGGCCTTTCAGCTTGTGGTAGGTTTTCACCCGATATCCTGGGATACAAGACCACTGCATCATCCAGGTTACCACAGTTACCTCCCGTAGAAGTTCCCATAAGTATTCATTTTACCTACCAACCCATAAAGGGTGGATAGACACCTGAGTCGCGTGACGCCAGCTGCCCGCAACAGGATTCCTGGCGCGGCAACTTCGCAATCGGCGACGCTGACCGCTCAGCAACTCCGGCAGCAATATACTGATCAATAGCCTAACAAGAAATAATAATAACCTCAGACTCAGCAAGGCTAATAACGTGACACTGCGCGTATTTCCACACACAAGGTCCACTGCCATAAAAACCCTTTTCAATCCCATTACAGGCCTGACCAGCCTAGCTCCGGGCCCTTGGACTCCTGATGACAAAATATAATGAGATGATGATGATGAGATAGTTTATTAAGGCTATATATATATATATATATATATATATATATATATATATATATATATATATATATACATATATATATATATATATATATATATATATATATATATATATATATATATATATATATATATATATATATATTCCCTCTCGATCGAAGAGTCTTCTCTAAGCTGAATACAATCGTCCGGAGGCAGCAAGAACAAAATGAACTAATACATCATCGGGGTGAAAGGGCTGGGACCGAATCCGCGTCCACGAGGTCCCCGGTTAACCTTTTCACGGCTTTAATCTGATTGGCCTAGAAGATTTCGTCACACCTACTGCTCACTGGTTTATTTTTGGTACTACCGTACACTTTAACGTTCTGTTCCTGAAACTAAGCTGAATAAAATCGTGTGGGGTCAGGTAGGCATCAGAATATGAGATGTCCCGATCATGAGAGTGTTAATAGTCAGTGTTATCACTCAGACTCCCATAACTCACTCTCATGTGAGCTGAATCGTCTAATGTAAGGGAAATAAAATACTAAAATTGCCCCCCTCATGATTGTGTTAGCTACTAGGCACTTGGCTGTACCGGTATGTTACCGATGCAAATTTTGTCCACACTAAACTCTTCAGTACAAGGACTCTTCAAATTGAAGAGTTTTTGTATACCTTCAACCTTACAATTCAACGAGAGATTAATGGGAGCGCAAGGCTGAAGTGGCCGGTTACCTGCAGTCCACTGGGGTCACGTCCATACGACTCAAGAGGCCACAACAACAACCCCGCTACAGCCAGAGGTCCGCCTTGGAATGAATAAAGTCGTCCGATGGTTGCTTGATTGAAATGAAAAATATTTATGGTGTCGAAGGAGTAAAGCAACAAAATTATAAGAGAATAATAAGGATTAATAAGGAGGAAGTGCAACGATATCTCCTTTAGACCTCTCAACGGGAATACGCGTACGGCCTTATCCTTTCACTACGACAGCTTTCTGTATTTTATTCCTGTTACTACTAAACACATTAATCCAGTTACTCCATCGGTATATCTAACCCCTCCAGTTCCAAGACCCAAATACACTGAATAAAATCGTCTGGTGATAGCAGTGATAAAAGGATAAATGCGTCCTCGAGCTGAGGGGGTTAAAAGGTCAAGATTAACATACGGAAAAGTCATCCTAATGTCAAGAGGATTTAAGGTTGAATTTTATATGGTTAAAGTTGAGGGTTAGACGGAGTGATTGAAAGGTCTGAAGATCAAAGGCGGATGAAAGTTTAAGATCACCTATATTTCATTTCCTTTAACATGTCAGAGATTTTCGTCCATTTGCAGCTCATTTCCCGTAGCTCATTAAATAAATAAGACAATACTATGGGTCAACATCCTTTCCATAGCACTTGTTCTTGACTAGGACCTAAGTCTAGTGTTCACCTCTTGTAACAGTTCATTATTCTTAGCGGAGATTTTCGTACATTTGCAGCTAATTTCCCGTAGCTAATAAACTGCATAAGATAATAGTAGGACTCAACATCTTTGCCACAGAATTTCCTCTTAACTAGAACTATATTTTTGTATTAATCTCTTGTTACAGCTCAGATTTCAAGATACAGAATATTACGTTTGGCTACAGACTACAAATTACGGTAGAGTGCAAATACAAATGTCAGCAAGGACGTGGGCCGATCATCTACCCTTAAAGTTCTGAGATGCTGTACTCTTTAGCCCTGGGTCCAATACCTGGCCAGAGGCAAACTTGAACTGCTACCTACTCCCGTACCGTATGACTGACACACACACACACACACATCCTGTGTGTGTGTAATTCACCGGGTCGGTCAGGATCACTTGATGGTCGTGATCGTCAGCTTTTACCCTCCCGGAAGGGAGCTGAGAGCTCATATAGTCCGATCTAAGGGCAAGGATGTGACCTTCACACACGCACACACCCATCCCCTTGCTCAAGGGGGACAGTAACCACCCACTTCGTCAGTGAAACTTTTTCGCAACCTGAGCGAGGCGCGAACTCTCGTCCACCAGTTGGCAAGCGAGAGCGTTACCACTGCACCAGCGAGCGGTGTGTGTGTGTGTGTGTGTGTGTGTGGTGATTCCCCTCCTAGTTAATTTTCTCTCTCTCTCTCTCTCTGATTGGTAATTCTCCTCCTTATAAATATAGTGTCGATTTGTTGTTTATGTTACACACACACACACACACACACACACACACACACACACACACATCCTCTCTCTCTCTCTCTCTCTCTCTCTCTCTCTCTCTCTCTCACTAGTAATTCCCCTCCTGGTAAAGTTTCTCTCTCTCTCTCTCTCTCAATGGTGATTCCCCTCCCGGACTAGTTTTTATCGCGGAGTAAACACAGCTCCCGAAGGCCTAGTGCGGCTGACGGACGCTGGAGGACATTCATGGCTAAAGTGCCGTTCATTGGTTGCCGGAAGCCATGGCAACTCTTTCAAATGTAGGTAGGTATTTCTTGCGGCATGGGAGGCTGCGTAATACCTCCTTAGCGATTTAATTTGCAAATTTTACCTTAACCCCGTGCTGTTATCTCCCGGCCGGTTTACCTACTCACCATGGGATAGTTTTCGGGGGGTTGGAAGTAGCATTCATTAACCCTTTCATTACCACTAACATTTCCTATACCAAATGAAGCCGTCTGCAGGTACAAAAAATAACGCTTAAAATATGTCATCGGAGTAAAGGGGTTAATATTCTCTTACATGTTAATTATATCGCTTCAGTATCGATATAGTTTGCAGCAGTAACATTCAAGGTTATGTTGATGCGTAAAGAGCAGGGTTAATAGCTAAGGAAGAAGTGCTACGAAGTCTCCTGTCACTGACGCTAAGACCCTGAAATATATTTACCTCTGAATCTCACTTCCTCAAGAGTTTATTTTGTTAGGGGTCACGTGGAGGACAATAAAGCAACTTGGATCAGAATCAGACGAAGAGACGATATTTTCACTAATAGAAATAAATAAATAATGGGTAGTTTTCATCTTTCACAAACCCGTAACTAATGCATAAGGTAAATAAAAGAGTGGGGAGCAGTGAAAGTAAGAGTGGTAGGGTAACCAGTGTGAGTTGAAACCAGTTATTGTATTTTATCCATTTCTGTCTGGCTTTCAACATCGTACCCCAATGTTGGCGCCAGTACTGAATGGTAAACAAGTGTGTGTGTGTGTGTGTGTGTGTGTGTGTAGGCACGAACCGCTGATGGAGTGGGAGGAAAAAGTTGGCAGCGAGCTATACGAACAGATGAAGTTTTATAATAATGCTGGTCTCCGTTATGAGAGGTTAATAACCAATAGGTCAGAGTGGAGACCTTTGGGTAAGATATTTGTGTTACTGTGGAAACCATTCCAGTCAGCGGAGTTATTTTCACTTTTTATTCTTGTTATCTACAGACGAATTTATTCAGCTTGAGAGAGACATCAGGAACATGAGTGGTTGAAGACAGTCTAGCCTCCATTAACCCCAGCAGTATGAGAGGGTCTTAATTCCAATGAAATTGTCCAGGGGTAGCAAGAATGAAATGTAAAAAGACATCATCAAAAGGAAAAATTAATAGCTTTATGTGGAGGAGGAAAACGGTACATTTAGCACTGCATTAAGCCACTTGTTTTATGCCACTTACAGCACTGCATTTTATTCTCTACTATTTAACCCCTTCCGTCCAATGGTGTACTTTCTTGCTTTATTTCTGTTAGCGACAGACGATTATTTTAGTTTGGGAGAGACTTTTCTAACAACGGGTTATATATAGCTTTCATTAAACTCTTCACCACAGGAAGTCTCCCCTAAAATTGAAAAAATTTGTCTGGCCTTGGCATAAAAAAAAAAAGGGGGGGAGGAGGGGCGTCATTTGATTGAAAGGTTAAAACACGAAAAGTCTCTCCTAAGCAGCGAAATTTCTAGGCGGTAGCACGAATGACACAGTATGAGGTCATCGCACTCGAGGGGTTATCGACGATGTTTGTAAAGGGGTACGTCTACCACCTTGCCAGATCATTTGCCTTGGCCCGTATTAAATCGGAGAAAAATAAATAAACTTAGAGATAATCCAAAAAGAACTAGTAACTGCTAAAATCTGTACTGTCTTTGTGGCTTCCTGTTTATAATTGTTGGTTACAAAGGGAGACGTTAAATGCCACGCTAACAATAAAAATACTAGTCATCACTCACTTGTAGCAGTACCGTACTTCCGGTTACGCCATTCTTACTGGTAAGTGAGACATTGATAGACAGATAGAGATAGATAGACAGATAGATAAATAGGTATAGACAGACAGATAGAGACATACATACACACAGGCAGAGAGAGAGGGAGAGAAAGGGGAGAGGGAATTCCTATGTAACAAGATCTAATTCCGTCTGTTTAGCGTAATATACAAAATAATACTATTTGAAACTTGGAAAAAAAAAAAAAACATTTTTATAAAGAAAATGTGTGTGTGTGTGTGTGTGTGTGTGTGTGTGTGTGTGTGTGTGTGTGTGTGTGTGTGTGTGTGTGTGTGTGTCCTTCAACAGAGAGTTCCTGGAGGAAGGTTACGAGAGACACACACACACACACACACACACACACACACACACACACACGTATACATATTCTGCAGTGGTACCGGTAAATCAGCGTTCTTACTTAACTCAGAATTAGCTCAGTCTGTAAATTATTAGGTACGAAAATAGGAGACAGTCTCTCTCTCTCTCTCTCTCTCTCTCTCTCTCTCTCTCTCATCTCTATTTCAAGTAGCGAATGGTCTTTGCACTTTCTCAGTTCGTAAGACAGTCAATAGTACTGTTTGATATTCTCTTACAATTAGGAGGCTCTCTGATATTTATATACTGCTGGTTTATTATAGCTTTTGGAATTTTAAAACTTAAATGCGATAAATTCAACTGTAAATAACTCTCCTTATGGCAGCAGGAATAAGAAAAAGAAAGGCGCCATTGTACAACCGTTATTGAAGCTTATTTTTAATCTAATTACTTCGAGAGATATTTCCTAAGATTTAAAAAAAAAAAAAACATAAGTTGACAGTAGGAAGGCATTATGAAAGGCACCACTGGATGATGCTGAAAATGTATGGAATAGATGGACGGTTGTTGAATGCCTATGAAAAGTATGTTTGAGGGCGCTAGGGCTGTAATGCGTGTTTGCTGGTGATACTGCATTAAGTGAGGATGAATGTGAGCTGCAAGGCATGGTGAGTGAGTCCAGGAGTGTATTTCGGAAACGGAATCTAAAAGTGCACGTAGGTAAGAGTAAAGTTAGAGTCGCTGAGAGACGAAGTCACAGCATGCAGAGTGAGACTAGATGGTAAGGAAATGGAGAATGTGAGTGCATTCAAATACTTCGGTAGTGTGGTGAGTAAGAATGGAAGTTTTGAGGAAGAAGTGCTTGAAAGGGTACAGCAGGGTAGAAAGGATGTTGGTTCACTTAATGCAGTGATAAGGACCAGAGAAATGAGCATAAAAGTAAAACAGTCGCTGCTTAACAGTATTGTGACCCCCACTCTAACGTATGGAGGTAGAACTTAAACCCTGTTGGAGGGACACAAGTCAAGAATGAGAGCAACAGAAATGAGTAACTTCAGTGGGGCATGTGGAGTCACACGGAGAAACAGACAGGCAAACGAGGAAGTAAAAGAGCATTGTGGTGATGATGTGAATGTCACTGAAAGTGCACGGTGTATTAATAACCATTACTGCATGTCTGTGGACTTATGTAAGAGTGCTAAAATAAGTACCGGTAATTCCGGTAATATTTCCCGTGGTTACTCTAAGTTACAAACCTGCCATTAGAGTTACCAGTTCGGTATGACCACCTGGCCAGACATCCAAAGTACGGTTGTGAAGTAAACACTGCCCATTAAACCTTTCTTTACGATGGCGTTTTGTATATTTTCTTTCTTGCTTCTGCAAGATGATTTCAATCGGTTATGGAGATTAAAACATCTTGACGAAAATAAAGTTAAAACTTGTACCTCCCTGAACATCCATTCGTTCAAAGATACAAGTTAAGCTTTCTATATTTTTACGCCAAAACGGCGGCTGATGACTTAATACTGGCCTATAAATTTTATTTTAGTTAACATTCGACGACTTTACTTGCCACAGAGTCTGCCGTCATCCAAGGATTAACTAGCTGGTATATGACCATAATGGCATGCAGTTTGGAGCATTAGGAATTTATACCTTACAATGTTAGTGGACTGCTCTGCCGAGAAAGCGGGCAACGTAAAGTAGTGCATTGCAACCTTGGACCTAGGCCTAGGGGAAGGTGTAGGGGCGACCTTGCAATCTTTCTCACGATTCATCCAGTGTGTATGCCAACCACAACAATCACAGACAGTTAAGATTATGCAGAGGTTAACAGAAGTACGGTATATTTAAGTAATATCAGAAGATGAACTATATGAAGCGTTCAGGCATGGCGTGAAGAAGCTCCAGAAAATGGGGTGAATGTACTGCTACGTTAAGATTACAACATTTCTGAAACTACCGTATAACTGATAAAACAATGTAATTATCTTACTAATACACAACCAACAAACTAACATGATGCGTGTAAGAGTATAAGCAGAACTACTTGTGAAGACAGATGGCACCAGTGGCCGAAGGCCTACATAAAAACTACAATGACCTCGGTAATGGAGTAGGTGTCACACTGGCTGTTTAGTTCTTGTGAACACACCTTGGACCCTTCTACCTTGTCCTTGCTGATGGGTGCGCCCAGTGCTGGCTCTGCCAGGGTCAAGAGGTCAAGTGCAACCAGCACGTACATTTGCTGTCTTTCTCTTCTAGGGGTGGAATTTACGCTGGCAATACAGTTGCTCCAGGGCCAGTAGGAAGTGGTCCTTCTCGCTGCCGCTGTCAAAGTCACTCCTGACAAACTTGTCCATTATCGCCAGCTCACTGGGTTGCATAATCTTGTGCCTTGGGCTTGTATCGTCATTATAGAAGCTAACACTATTATGATGACCTCCAGATAGATGATAGTTCTAAGAAAAGTTACCATCCCTGGCTACTGACCGCCCTTGCCCCATATTTTCTGTGGTTGCGACGCCATTAAGCCTAATTCTTACCCCGTGTTGCCTTTGGTGAATGATCTGCACTGATATAAATGCAAGTGATGTAATTTCTTGTAGGTTGTGCGGCAATAAAGGGAATCAAATCTGGGAATGACCCTCATAACCTTACAAAAGCTGGTGGTGCCGCCCTTGGGTGCGTGTGTGGCAGCGTGTAATCCTTCAACCAGAGGGTGGCACCTTCTGTAGCTGTAACATCTTGCCCATTTACGAGACCGTTGACCTTTGCGATGGAGATGGAGTGTCCTTTGGCACGGACATGTGCTGCTCTATGAACCGGAGAGACGAGAGAAGGTTGGAGAACTTGTTGCGCTGTTGAGTGCTTCACATTTCCATCAATGATTTAGGTAGTTACCAACGTTTTGTCACAACGACAAATAGGAGTTTTATTTTTTTTCCCCATTTATTAATAAATCTTGTACGAAAGGGCTTATCCACCTCACTCTGACAGAAAATCGAATACTGTAGGTAATGTTTCCTCTAGGTAGCCAACCAGCCTGCAGGCTTAGCTACATCAGGAACAGTTTGCTTGATCCACCCGGTGTCCATAGCTCGGAATGGAGGTGTATTTGCAAATGGACGTACAGGGTACGATTAATGTGGCAAGATAGGTGCAAGTGCGGACGTGTCAGTAGGATCATTTTTTATTTTATTCTTTAATATTTTATTATTATTATTATTATTATTATTATTATCATCATCATCATCACTACTACTACTACTACTACTACTAGTAGTAGTAGTAGTAACTCTGATTAATTTACTTATTTTCTATTCATTATTATTATTATTATTATTATTATTATTATTATTATTATTATTATTATTATCACTACTACTACTACTAGTAGTAGTAGCAGTAGTAGTAGTAACTCTGATTATTTTACTTATTTTCTATTCATTATTATTATTATTATTATTATTATTATTACTCTGTGTGTGTGTGTGTGTGTGTGTGTGTGTGTGTGTGTGTGTGTGTGTGTGTGTGTGTGTGTGTGTGTGTGTGTGTGTATGTGTGTGGTGGCCTCCTTCAATTTTGTTTACGAAGGATTTCACGTCCGAAGTTTGGTAATGTGAGTATTCGTGGTCGTAATGAATGCTGTTAACTGGTATACTTTCTTCAGTGATGTGCCAGATTCAGTGCTCCACTATTAAGGGCCAGGTATTACGCCGGGGGAACAGAACTCTTACTTCTGTACTAAATCCCTGAAGCCGTTGACGCTTCCAGACAATTTTCTTCAGCTAAAGGGATATTTTTCAAACTGAAGGGGGAGGGATTATAAACTGCCTTCATTACTCCATCACTATTAAAAGTCCTTCCTAAGCTGATTATAAATGTCTGGTGGAAGCAAGAATAAAATCGAAAGTACGTCTTCGGAGTGACGGAGAAGGGAGTTTGACTGATAGTGTGCCTTGTTAAATGCCGTCTTAATGTGCTCATTTCGGAAGGTAACTGAAAAACGTACGAAAAGCTGTGACCGTTCGATCCCAGGTCGGGGCGCATATAAGCGAAATGTACCCAAGTATGAAACATCCGCACGATGATGACGTCAAACTGACGTCACAGAAATGGAAGGAGTAAAATGATCATGACGTTACCTCAAGAACTCCGGAAAGTGAATAAACGTTTGAGTAACTTGCAAAATACGGTCAGAATCTATAGCAATACATATTTATGCCCCCGGCCACCTATGGTGGAGGAGGCATTAAGTAGGCTAACTGACCAGTAAAATCCCTTTGTCGGCGAGGTACGAGCGAGGCCATTTAAATCCGAGAGCATTGAAATGTCGCCTTACACCTCAAGGATGCCTACAGTATATTGCTGGCTCGCTACCTACCAAATTTCATGACTTGACGACAAACTTTCTGGCCTATGTTCCTCTTATGAAGATTTTCGACATGCTGCACTTGGCGTGTGGCACGTGCCACGTGCACCGCCGGGGTGTGATGAAACCTGTCCAAAACAAATCTAGAAATGGAGCTATCATATGGTGCAAACCACGCAGTGATCGGCCCTGTGGCTGCTGAGATATAAGCTTCTCAAAAGTGTTACAGTCGGGCCGGGTCGGGCTGCTCATATGTGAGAAAAGGCCACTACTTGAGAGACTCGCGAGGACCTCGCCCTCGCTCGTAATCAGTCCATGTGTGCGAGTTTGGGTGCGTGCGTCCATGCATCTGCTACTCTCTTGTGGGTGCGATATCTCCTGATCCCATCGACGGATATCCACTAAACTTTTCTTAGTGATAAAGTATGAAGGGACGCTGAACTGATTAGGCCAGCAAAGTCAAGGGATCAAAGGTCAGAGCCATATGGGGTCGACTTACATTATCGTGTGCGTCCACAACACTCTTGTGCGCGCAATATCTCCTGAACCCACGCACGGATTTCCACCAAACTTTTGTCAGTGATACAGTATGAAGGGACGATGAACTGATCAGGTCAGCAAGATCAAGGGATCGAGGGTTAAGGTTATATGGGGTCGACTAAGTTTATCCTTGTGAATGCGAAATCTCCTGAACCCCTGCGTGATTTTCGACTAAACTTTTGTCAGTGATACATTATAAAGGGACAACGAACTGATTAAGTCTGCAAGCTCATGGACGTATAGCTTGGCGGAGGCATACTGAGCAACGACAGCTTGAGGCCAGAGTTCTTGGTGTTTCATTATTATCATTATTATTATTATTATTATTATTATTATTATTATCATCGTGTTTTATTATTTTATTTTTATTCATTATTATTGACTTTATATCATTTGTTTATTTCTTCAGTGTTGCAAATGTGGAGTGTGGTAAGCCTGGCGTGGTGGTGGCTTGGCGGGACCGAAGCGTTGGGTGCACCTCTACTGGGGCCGGAGATCATGAGTTTCGGCTCCCTACCCCGCCTGAGTCTATGGCACAGCGGCCCCTACCCCATCATCCCCACAGCGCCCCTGCAATCCAGCCTGCCAGCGCCTAAGGGAACGGATTTCGATGGGCCGGATCCGGGTCTAAATCCCGCCATTATCAGTGAGTATGCTGACAGAAATTGTTACCCGGTTTTATACATCTACCCATCCATACACACACACACACACACACACACACACACACACACACACACACACACACACACACACACACACACACACACACACACACACACAACTGCTTTAAAAGGGCTTATCATCCACTCACTCAATGTAGTGCTATCTACGGGTAAATGTACAACCCAAATGTTCTGTAGCCTCCTAGTACCCGGGAAACCACCTACTAAGCTGGATGGCAATACTATAATTCAGTGTTCCTTGTGTGCCAGGCAAAAGGTAGGGGGTGTGGCAGGGGTTAGTGTTCCCCCAAAACTGCTTTTACTCGCTGGAAAATTGTGATGGGTGGTTGCTACCATCATCCATTTACTTGATGTAGTGCTGCCTACTTCTTCCTTCACCTTTATTTTTCTCGTTCTGAGTCTGCTCTCCTCTCTTCCTATTTCTGTCATCCTTCCTGTCAATTTTTATTATTTTTCTTTCCACTTCAGCTGGCTCTACACTGAGTGACAAGCCTAATGGCTTCCAATAACCCAGGAAACCATTTACAACGTTGGGTAGTAACCATATAACAAGATAACGGGGTGCTGTGGACCCTATTATTATATCCCTGGTACTGTTGACTGAGTGGAGAGACGCAGATGCGTCGTCCTCCGGGATCCAAACCTCTACACTCTTCCCCAAGCCTCGCTATGTCCCAAGGGAGCATCAGGTCACTGTTCGGGAAGGCCGTGCAGGGGCGAATGTTTGCCTGCAGCTGATGAGTCTGCTTGGCCTGACAGTCCGGGGGTATTCAACAACAACAGTACCTTACTAGCAAAAATTTCAATCTCACTCCATCCTTAGGTAGGAAAAGAGATCTGGATGATGATAATGATGATGATGATGATGATGGTGACGTCTTTTGTACTCTATTCTTCCTAATACAATTTTTTATTCACATAAATATCTTAGGAACCTGATTTTCAAGGCCTCATCCAGGTCTGAATCCCGCCGTTATCAGTAAGTAGCCTGGTAAAAATCTTTATTGTTTTCTGCGCACACAAATGATGATGATGATGATGATGAGAGAGAGAGAGAGAGAGAGTACATAGGACGTCCCTGGTTGCAAGGGGTTAAATACAACTGCAGCCTCAACTCGCATCACAGGAACGCTAACCTTTGGAACTGGAGGAGTTAGGTGTGAGGTGTAGCCCCCCTTCAGTACGAGAGGCCTTCTTGTGTTGAACTGCGGTTTCTGGAATTAGCAAAAATAGCAATATATAATAATAATAATCATCATACTGTAATAATAATAATAATAATAATAATAATAATAATAATAAAAGACGTCAGGAAATAGCAACACCAACAACGATATGATGATAATAATAATAATAATAATAAAGAAGAAGAAGACAGAGAAGGAGGAGGGGAAGATGTTCGTCACAGGATTAAAGGGCGTGAAGGCGGCTCCTCTCTTTGCACAGCCCACGCCTTTCCATTGACTTTTCCTACTATTGTATGCATATTGCTTTTTAGTTGTTGGCCTGTGTGTGTGTGTGTGTGTGTGTGTGTGTGTGTGTGTGTGTGTGTGTGTTAAATTACTCATGCCAGCTGCTGACGTGTTTGTTTGGCACAAGATGAATGTTCCGAACTGGGAGGGTTAGATACCGCCATTATAAGCCCCTTCAGTACGAGAGCTATAATTTTGAATATATAATTATTTAGCAGCAGCGATATTGAACTAAAATGGACGTCACACAGATTCAAGGGGTTAAGGAAAATATATTATACTTATTTTACGCAAAGTTCTTTCATCTCCCTTTCTCCCCGCAACACCGTCCATCACATCTTACCTGCTTCGCCACGAGTAAAACCTTTGCTGTTTTATTATCCTTACCTGCAGATTTATTTATTTATTCATTCGTTTATTTATTTATTTATGAAGGGAGGAGTCTGGCAGCCCAAAAAGTAATAAAACGTTTGTGAGAAGTAACGGTAAATTTAAACCCTTCACTAAGATGACAACTTCATTATTTCATTTATTTATTTATTTAGTCTACTACTAGACAATTTTGTTCACCTAGTGGTAGATTTTTCGAACCTAGAAGTTAGATAGAGCCTCTGGGATCTCTTAAGCTAAATAAAAGCATCTGATGATACACTGCAAGGGTAGGCTATCCTGTACTATAAAACACGTCTTCTAAGTGTAGAGGTTCAAGGGAGTTCGAGGAGGGCTAAAAAATCTAAGGCTTCCTCGTACCATATTTACCGATCATGACCCAGATTCTCAGGCAGAGAGAGAGAGAGAGAGAGAGAGGAGGGAGGGGAGGGAAGCGAGTGTACAAGGTCAAGGTGACGCAACTCAGCTGTGACTTATTTATTCCTCTCATCACACAATTACATACATACCGCGCTTTCACTAACCATTATATCGCAATTTTCTTTAATTCCTTCTATCCCATGACCTATTCTGTGTTCTACTACTGCTAGAACCGTACGATTTTCTTCAGTTTCGGAGAGACTGTCTTTGCAAGCAGAGGTCTTCATTAACCCCTTTACTACTAGCCTGTCCTAAGCTGAATAAAATCATCTGGTGTGTGTGTGTAAGAGAGAGAGAGAGAGAGAGAGAGAGAGAGAGACTTACCATCCCCTGGGAATGCAGGATGGTCTCCACAATGCTAGAACATTGATATATAGAAAAGGCAAGACGTCTGTGCAAACTGCCATGATAATTAAAGAATGTACACAGGATCCCCCAAATAAGTGTGTCACTATGGTTTGATCTTTGACCCATAGCTCCGTAAAAGGATAAATCTTCAAAAAAAAAAAAAAAAGTATAAGGGAGTATTTCCTTAAGAAACAGATGTGCCATATTTGAAGTGAATCGGTGAAGAAATGAAGGAGCACCAAACTCATAAGTGTTTGGAAGGACGAAAGAATCAATCTGTCTGTATTATAATGATCTGTCTATCTATATTATAATAATCCGATTTCTGTATGTTTGTTGGCTTGTCCATTTGTCACCGTAACACAGCAAAACCGGCGCATTGTAGCAAGGTACCGATAAAATGCTCTAACTTGAAGAATAAAACAATTTCCAGTCCATCGGGCCACCGGTTCCCGAGTTATGACTCATATCTGACCTTTTGACATCGACCGAAGACCACTTGAAGGCGGATCGCTTTCTTTGTGGGCATTGAAGTTACCTTAACAGCCTTTATGACACGTGGTGAAAGGCAGCCTTCGGCGGCCTAATCGTTCCAAAGTATATATTTTTAAATATTTTGTGGCTACGACCAAGAGCGCTAACAATGACCATGAAAGAGACCGTTTGACTGAAGGACTGAGAGACAATCTATAATAAATCCTTCAGTGACACTAAAAGGATTCTTCTCACCTTAGGAAACACCTCTCTGACCAAAAGGATTAAGGAACTCTCTCTCTCTCTCTCTCTCTCTCTCTCTCTCTCTCTCTCTCTCTCTCTCTCTCTCTCTCTCTCAAGGATGGGCCGCGAAGCAAAAAGGAGGTGCAGTTTCAGTTTTTCATGTACGTTTCTGGTTACCTGGTATCTGCGTATCTGTTTATGTATGTATGTATGTATGTGCATGCTGTGTGTGTGTGTGTGTGTGTGTGTGTGTGTGTGTGTGTGTGTGTGTGTGTGTGTGTGTGTGTGTGTGTGTGTGTGTGTGTGTGTGTGTGTGTGTGTGTGTGTGTGTGTCAGATGGAAATGAGAGTCATAAGAAGGGAGGAGTATTCAACGTAAGACAGACCTCCCGCACAGAACTAATTATATTGTTGAAGGTCGTATCTTACCTCTCCGGTTTTTAAATCACTCCTGATCTGAATAAAATCATCTAAAAGTGGAAGGGATTAAGTAAATTAAAAGTCGTCCGGCTGATGTGGTTAGTATTGAAACAGAGGGCGTTGCACCTACTCCTCAGCGATTTATTTTCTTCTGCGGAATTCAAATCTTTCAGTATCGACATAGTGTGCATCAGTTACACGTAAGAGGATACTAACCACTATATAAAGGTGATGTTTTTTTCATCATATTTTCTTTTCTACTGCCAAAATTTTCTTACATACATTAGAGCTTCCTACACTGCTTTCATTTTAACTTGGCCTAAAAATTACGACATCGCCGTCTTGAATTCTGCGGTGTAACGATTATCAACTCTAGAATATGGTGCTAGTTACGATGATACGCTATGGCAAGGATGTACTGCCGTACTTTTGCCTTTTTCTGCCACTGACCTGCGTGAAGCAAACTACAAAATGATTATCTGGCCTAAGTTTGGTGAAAAAACTATAGTTATGAAAGGTTAATGAAACCTTTGGAATTCCTAGATTCAAGTCCCAATTAAAAGGAATAAAACTGTCTAGAGATATCAGCAACAGAATAAATAATACGTCATCGTAGTAAAGGGTTAAGACGTAATAGTCAAAATGAGTCGCTGAGGAAGAGGTGTTACGAAATCTCCAATGTAGTACAAACTTATAGTATGATGGATTATTATTATTATTATTAAAACCTCCCACATCCCGATGGAAAATTTTCTTGTTTCTGTCAGTATTACCATGCTGGGGAAGATCTAAATCGCTGCCGTTCGCATACCGTTTGAGCTACAGCCTTCATTCTTTGTCATATTATAGTGTTGGTTGGCCGATTCATCTGACCTAATATCCTCCTGATCCGACTACCGAAACCCAGAAAGGGTCAAGAAAAAGCGACTCCTAAGCTCAAGAACCACTTAAGTTAGAGGACTAAAATTTTGTGGCATATACCTGGGACATGGCCAGAATGCAGTGCTTATTATAGTCCAAATCGGATCATACTCTTTGAGATTGCCTATGGTCCAAATTTTTTGCACAACTCGGGAAAACAGAGAAGTCACCTGATTTATGTGAAAGAACAAAGCTAGGGCCACCAAACTTGGTGAACCTACAGATCTTGATGACCTAAGGTGACATACAGATTAACCATCTTAGCTTCAAGGTCCCTTCATAGCTCGGCTTCTAGTAGGCAATGGCTGTGGGATATTTTTCTTTATCAATTTTGTTCTCGGACAATTTTACGGCGTTCTAGTTATTATCATTATTATTGTTATCATTAACATTATTATTTTTAGTAGTAGTAGTAGTAGTATTTACATACTGAATGATTAACAAGGGGCGAGTGAAACAGAAAATAGTGATGAGTACAACTGTGTGGCGTTAAAATAGCCTGTATGACACTATTGTTGGGATTAATTTTCCTCCCAGCATTCATACCCTCTTGCGTCCTACCATGTCCATCTCCCTATCCCCCTTCCAGCCGCATATGATGTTAGTGTTGGAATTAACGGCTATTTTGTTGAATTAATTAAAAAAAACATTATGTCTTTACACGTCCCTACCCCCCACTCCTCTTCCATCTGTATGTTTGTTTTGGGATTAAGTGCCATTTTCTTGCGTTAATTTTATACCCTTATATTCTAACTTGTCCATCCCCCACCGAAGCCTAGCCACATATGGTGTTATAATAGTGTTGGGATTAAGTGCTATTTTGTTGCCTCATGTCTATGCTCTCTGTGTCGTGACACGTCCCTCTAAAACCCCACATACAGCCGTAAATAATGTTAGTGTTGGTATTACGTACATTTTTTTCTGCCTAACCTCTATAACCCCCTATGTCCTAACACCTCGCTTCCCACCCTCTTTCCAGCCGTGCCCAGAGAGCCGTGTCCAAGCGGGTATCGACGTGACTTCAATGACATGTGTCGACTCAAGTTCGGCTACGGTCCTAATCCCTTCTTCTCCTTCACCCCAGAGAAGTTTAAGGGGGATGTTCAGTTCTACATGGGTCTTCAGGTAAGCCAAAGTCTTCACTCTTTCTGTACGATTACGCCTTGCTCTTTTTCTTGCAGCTGCTGGAGAGGAATGCCATCGTGGGGTGTCAGCGATATAACCAGGCGGCTCAATTGTTTGGTTACTGCTCTTTCAGTTACGCCAAGCTATTTTTATCCTTATTTGCAGCTGCTGGAGAGGGACACCTTCATGTGGTGGCACTGATATAACCAGGTGGCTTAACTACATGGTTATACAAACGTCCTGCATCTACTTCCCTATGTTTCGAAAAGAAGATGGTGGACTACAGTAGGATGGCAACTATATCCTACATTCCACCGGGTTCACGTTTCAGACGAACCTTCTCTTCCTCCTCCTGTAATTGTAAAATATTTCTTGGCCATACACGATATGCTAACAATACTCTCCCTCCGTAATCACTAACTGAATGGGGGTTGGGCTAACCAGGATTATTTATTCTACAAAGTGCAATTCATAGTGTGTACTGTCTGAAGTTATGTTTGATCAACAGCTCCAGACAGAGTGTGTGGAGCGAGGAATGGGCCGCTTTTGTCCATACACAAACTTTGTGGTGTACAATGGTACGGCACTATTGACTGACTCCATCTGGGAGTTCGCACAGCGAACGCATTCAGAACCCGTCTAGAATCATATGTCACAAAACATTGCAATTTGGAGAGGAATTTTGTTCGGTGCCGTCAGATGGATTGCAATTTAGAACGTTTATATGTCCTATTTTCTACAGTGGAGCACACTGTATAGAACAAGGAATACGAGCACAGCCTATGTCCCCTATATATGGCATAGTTGCTTATACCCTACCTATATTATATCTTTTTCATGACATACCTGAAAAAGAAAAGTGAATATACTGTACTCCTTATGACAGCATATACCCCCATTCCCCATCATAGTAGTAGTATAGTAGTAGTAGTAGTAGTTGTTGTTGTTGTTGCTGTTGTAGTTATGTACTACTACTACTCCTAGCACCACCAGTGCTATACTATTGCCACTACTACTACTACTACTGCTACTACAACTACATCTACTACTACAAACACTGCTACTACTATTACTACAGCTACTACTGCTACAACGACTACTACCACTACTACAACTACTATTACTACTACTACAACAACAACTACAATTACTTCTACTACTACCACAACGACTGCAGCTATCTTTGCTTACTTCCACTGGACGATTTTATTTAGCACAAACTAGGAAGAACCTCATGTAGTGATTAGGTTAGAAGCAATCGCCATTAACTCCTTCACTACAATGACTGCTTTCAAAATTTCATCCTCGCTACTGCCAGCCGTCATCTAGCTCATTGGTTAAATTTAGGATACAATTCGCCACGTGTGTAAGATGGTCGAATATCAGGGTTTGGTGCCGAGGTGGACTGAGTTGAAATACCTGTATTCAGTTTTTGCTATTTACTTTTTGCCGCATATCTAAGGGTTGGTGGATTACAAGAGTTGAGGGACTACTGTGTAACAAGGATGAAGATGAAAGGTGGTTTGGGATGGAATGGAAGGATGCAAAAAAGTTAGGATAAGGAGTACGAGAAGGATGGAATAGAAGGTTGATTGGGTGGAAGAGAAAATGTAGGAAAGTGAAGAGAGATGAAATGAATGGTTGCCTTGGGGTCAAATGGGGAAGAAATGGGAGAAATAGAATTCCCCCGAGCTAGACCCTGTATTGGATCATATAGCCCCGCTAGGTTGCAGGAGCGCGCTACCAAGCCCGGCACGGAAGTCCCGGACGAGGCTCGAACTTGCAATCCCCCGAATACGAGCTTGTTGCTCTACCACTGAGCCACCGTAACCCCATATGAGGAAGAAGGGTTTTCTTAAAAGGAATGTAACTTCACAAGCTTCGTTGCTCCTCCATAGACCTCAGAGATTAAATACTCCTGAATATGATAGCCCAAACATATCGCTGTTCGTCTATTTTAACTTGGTGGATTTTTTTTTTTTCCTTTTGTAGCTTGTTTCACGTTACTCAGTGGCAGAATTAAACAATATTATGGCTCGATAGCCTTTCCATAGTACTCTTTCGTGACTAGCACCATACCGTGTTCTAGTGTTAATCTCTTGTTACAGCCCAGTGTCAGAATATGACACTAATAAGATCCAATATTTTTTCCACAACACTTCTTGGTGACAAGCACCATATTCTAGTGTTAATATATTGTTAGTTAGGTGACAAAATAAGACAGTCCAATACTATGACTGCATTCTTTCCATAGCCCTTTTTTATGACTAGCATCATATTCTTGTATTAATCCCATGTTACAGTTCAACACTGTAGCTGAAGAGATGGCTATTTAGAGAAAACTGAAGTGAACAGAGTATAGTAACGTTAAAGTACTGTTGCCTAGTGGTCAGCCCTGTTCTGGCGTGTGGTAGGTGGAGTACTGCACCTCGAAAGTGGCCTCGCTACCGTGCCCAGAGCCGAGTACGTCTAAAAACAAAGGTAAAACAGAAGAGAATGTGGAGTGCATAAGGATGGAAGGATGAAATAGTTGAAACACATCCAGGTGGAAATGTCAATGTTGGCAGATTGTTGGACATGAAATGAAGGCCGCAACTGACCACAAATACATGAAAACGGAGCTAATATAAACTACAGAAGCATACAGTATATAATGCATAATTATAATGGCATAAAATAAATGAAAACGGATAATAGAGGAAGTGTCTCTCGCCAGATGGTTGGGCAGCTGAATATGAAAACATGAAAAGCCGAACAAAGATAAACTAGAGGCTTATTATAAGGATGGAATACCTACCGTAACCATATGTCGGCAGGTGATTGAGCATGGATGAACTACAGCTGCATGTGAAAACAAATCAGAAAAATAAACTAAAGGTGTATGTACTGTCCAGTGCATAATAATGACAGAAGCAAGAACTAGCTTAATGAAACAGGGTGGAGGTGTCGTGCTGAAAGATGGTTAGGGACGGAATGCAGGCTACAGCCGAGCCACGGCAGAGTGAGGGATTAGTGCATTAACTCGCAGACGGCTGGGGATGAAATGAAAGAGTAAAGTTAAACCCTTCAGACCCGTTACTTTTTGTTTATTCTTTCTACATTTAGTGGTGGGTGGTGGCGACCATCATCCACTCGCGATGTAGTGCTGCCTACTTCATATGGTGACTCTTCACTGAGTGCAAGCCTAATGGTTTGCTGTGACTTGGGAAATCATTTACAACGCTGGATGGTAACCATATACCCATATAACAGGGTAATGTGGAGTCTAGTATGATGCCCCTGTTAAATAAGCTGAGACGCAAATATGGCGTCCATCCAGAAACCGAGCTTCCACACTCTTCCCCGCATCTCGCTGTGGCGGGGCGCTGTCCACTTCAAGGGAACATCGGTTCACTGCACGGGATGGCCCTGTTGGGGCAACTGCTTGCCTACGGTTGATGGATCTGGTGGACCAGACAGACCGGGGTTGCTCTGTTACTACTCTTACTACTACTACTGCTGCTGCTGCTACTACCACGACGACGACCACCACCCACTAACATTTTCAGACGATTTTATTCAGCTTGGGAGATACTTTTCGAGCTTGAGGGGTTAGATACAGTCTTCGTTAACTCCTTAAATGCGAGATATTTCCAAAGTTTAATAAAATCAATGATAAGGCTGGGGAAGTAGTTACATTTTGGAAGGCGGTACAAGATCAAAGCAAATACTGCAGACAGTTAAAGATGATAAAAGGAGTTGCAGCTGAGCCAGAACAGCATCGAAGAGTTTATGCTTCTCAGTATTTTAAGATCGTGTGAAGGACTACCAATCTCGGTATATAGCCTTGTTTGGGCTGAAGGCGAAGGACGGAGGCAACGAGCATAAAACAGCTGTGTTGGTGGGATGGACAAAGGTTAAAGGTTCTTCCGCCTTCATTGCTATCCACTCTGACTTAAGCACCATCCACAACAAACTCCTCAATACTTCACCTCTTCAACTCTTCGCTTTCCTCTGTTAATTGGTTAACGTTCCGAATCTGGATCTGAGAGAAGCCTGATGTGTTCTGCTTATCAGATGTAATTCTTTCCTTTTTTATGATGCATCAGGGAGGAAAGTGACAGATATCCCTTAAGTGTGAAGCAGACGCAGTGGAATAGTACCTATAAGCGAACTCATGTCTGCTGTACATGATGTCAGTACCAAACTTCAAAATAAATGTTAAAAAGTTGTTTGTCGGGGCAATCATGCGAAGTAGAAATGAAAGTTTTAAAACTGACGTACAGTTTTTATGAAATTAGCTTATCCTCAAAACTCATTCCACAATTTTCTCAATTTGTTATGCTAACTCGGTCTACAGTACATTTGTGTGTAGCTTTGACAAATATTTCCATGATGTTACTTGCGGTACGTTTGCATAAATCCTTCAGGCAGATGATTTTATATATAATTTACATTATCTACCACCAAATTACAGTTCTCAGACTAGGCTTTATGTGAATGAAGTTACCACCGGTAGTTTTATATACTCAAACTAAGTCTGTCAAAGTGGGACATTCATGTGTTTCGTGTGGTGTTTGATGCCCCTCTTGTGCGTAGCCACTTATCACCTAGGGCGCTGCACCTCTGTGACCTTATGTATCTAGGTTTCAAAACCTGCATACGTCCAGAGGGTGACAAGAACCACCACTAAGTCGCAAGGGTTCTTCCACTTCTGAGAAAATTTCTGGTTGTTTGCTACACAGATGGATTTGGCTGAATGGAATTGGTGTAATTTCATGGAACAGAGTTTGTGTATCATATATGTGGGCTATTATGGCAGTAAACTAAAATTTCATAAGACCTTTACCCCCCCCCCCCCCGCAGCAGCACTGTGCAGTGCCATACTGAGGCCCCATTTGAGAATGGAAATGATAGGCCAGTCACGGTGTACTTCGGAGGTAAGAATTACAAAGAGGTTGTTATATACTGCACGGTGCAATCATTTAGCGATATCATTCCCTTGTGGCCAGTAATATATTTGGGTGACTTTGTAGCCGAAGATGTCTCCAGTGAGATGCTAAAGGCAAATCACGTAATTCAATCGTATATTTGGAACAATAAATCTCAAAGTGACTTATAAAGTCTTGGTGGCTGCTTGAACATCATGGCATTGTGGGGAGAGAAGAAAGCTACCAAGAAAATTCAGCTACCAGGAGAGTAAGAAATGTATCTGCTAAATATGTCTGTTGTTTGCACTGTACCGCCTTGGAATACAAGGTTAGGGTGCAGAATTCATAATGGTTAATATGCCTTACCTATATAAGTGTCCAATAATATACCTGGTGTGATTACTAAACATGCAAACTTTGATATGGTGCTACCCAAAAGTTCCAGTAATTTGAAGAGGAAGCCAACCGTTTGCAGTTTTGCCTTTTGCTGCTAGGAGGAGTCAGCAGCACCCCTTGTGCATCAGTGTGGCCCTGGCCATGTCTGTGAGCGGACGTGTTGTTGAGCTACGCTTACTACTGTAACGTGATATGTAGATGCATCAAGTTCTGCTTCAAGATCAACAAGACGGCTGCAGAAACTCACTGGTTGTTTCAGCAAGCCTTTGGTGACAATGCTATGTCCCAAAGTAGAACATTTTTCTGGTACACGCGGTTCAAGGAAGGCCGAAAAAAGCACATCAAGTTCGCTGCAATGTGAAGTCGATGTTGATTGTTTTCTTCGATATCCAAGGAATTGTTCACAAGGAATTCATCCCACCTGGTCAATCTATCAGTGGAAAGTTTTATTGTGAAGTTTTGCAGTGTCTGAGGGAGAACACCCGCTGCAAACGTTCAGAACAGTGGAAGTACAGGGACTGGGTCCTGCGTCACAACAACGCCCCCGTCCACACATCAACTGTTGTCCAGCAGTTCCTGGCTTCCACTTACACGGCAGTCATTCCCCACTCACCCTATTCGCCTGACCTTGTCCCCTGTAACTTCTTCCTGTTTCCCAAGCTGAAATTACGACTGACAGGGCGCCGATTTAACTCGATTGAGGAGATCCAGACAGAATCGCAGGAGGTGCTCAAGACCATCACGCCTGAAGCCTTCTAGGGATGCATGGACTCATTGAAAAAATGCAGGGACAACTGTATACGTGCCCAAGGGGACTACTTCAAGGCAACAGTGAGAACTAGGAGGTAAGGCAACTTATTTTCCTACAATATTCAAAGTACTGGAACTTTTGGGTACTACCGCGTATATATATATATATATATATACACAGTATATATACATATGTCTCCCTCGCTTTACGATCGGTGTGCGTTCCTAGAAAGGCAATCATATACTGAAATATCGTATAGCGAACTTAAGGTTTAATGGGAAAAATAGGGATGCATTCCTGGACTCGTACATAAGAAACCCAACACCCATACAAGTGCTCTAACATGCAATAATAATGATGTTTTATGTGTTGTAGGGCATCTGAATCAATATGAATGTACATTTGCAAACATAAAAACATGAAACAGTATAAACAATGACATGAAATACGGTACAGTATGAAGAACAGGAAAAATAGTGATATCCTGGACACTGATGCACACAGATGCTCTGAGGCTGTAAGCTGAACAAGCGTGCTGGTGAGACTGCCACGGTGATGCGGTTTCGGGACAATTCGCCATCATTAATAAAGACAGTAATGGGTGTTAATAAAGACAGTAATGGGTGTTAATAAAGACAGTAATGGGTGAGGCTAGAATATAATTCAAAGGCAACTACAGCAAGGAAGAAACAAGTTAATTATTGACTAAAGGTCCAACTAATAAATAATATCCTAAGCCTACGCTACTGAACACAGACTTTGATGGATCCCCCTGAAATATAGATATTATAGTACTGATTAATTAATAATAAGTACAGTATATTTATAGAATGACGTGGAATTGTCCAGTGTGTGAATTGTCCTAATGGAGAATCGTCCATGTTTTGAGGGCGAATTGACTTGATTGCGAACTGTCTCGGAACCAGTGATGCTTGGTTGGTGGAAGCACAGGAAACTGTGCGTGGGGTGGGTATGCCACACAACTCTCAGGTGATCTGCTTATGAGCGTGGGATTTCTCCACATTATCAATTGTAAATGCGGTGGAGCTCAATCGTAAAACGAACGATTGGTACTAAAGAACAATCGTAAATGTGAAATATTGTAAAATGAAAACATCATACAACGAGGGAGACCTGTATATATATATATATATATATATATATATATATATATATATATATACTGGATTTTGTTTTAAAGGATGCCTTGGAGCCCGGTGGCCAAGTACTCATTTTGAGGGTAAAGGTCATGCCCATCATGCAGTAATTTGAACCCTCAACAGCTAATCAGAGGTTTATACAAAACAAGTACTGTATGGCTGGTCTTGTCCTTATATGATCTGGACTTTGGTAGCCTAGCCTCAGGCCCCCCTACACTCTGAGAGGAGCAAGGTGGGACTAGCTGTTATGACTTGGGAAGTTCAGGAGTCTACTTATGCAGGAACTATTTTCCAACAACTTTTAACTTGTGCATCATCTAGAAATGAATCATAATTTTCTAAAGGTATATAACAAGTATTTTGTGTTCACAGGTTGGGGGCCCAGGACAAACTCGGCGGCGAGGAAGAGGGCGGCGACCCCGACCCAGAGTACTCAATGTTAACTCTGTGCCAAATTCACCAAGTGATGATGATGATGATTAGGCTGGGGGCAAAAAGAAAAAATAAAGTAAAACCTCCATTAACTCACCAGAAATTATCCTCGCAGATGTTCCTGGAAATGGATGACACTAAAACAATGGAATGTCATGATTTCATTCCACTGGCCTAAAATAATAATAGTGTAGTAAAAAAAAAAGCTCACCATTTTCTATAACTAGAACAAATGGGCTCAAGGCTGAGAATCTTTTTTCCCCATCAGCATAAAGAACTCTCATCGTAACAAAATGACACAAATAAGTACCTGTTGCGGTAATCAACCAAGCTGTCAAAGGCTATAACTGGACTAAGCCATGAAGTACCTGTGTTACTGGAGGGTTTACTGGAACTGAAAAACTAATAGATCGCTTCTATTGGTCCTTTCAGTGAAGTGGCATTTTAGTGTTGTCAAAATAAAAAGGTTACCAGATCGTAAATCACGAACTCACATGTAGCGCCTAATGTACATGAATATTTAGACTGCTGTGGATGTGAACATATATATACAGATACATATATGGTATGGATGTGAACATAAATAAAGATACAAATGTACATGCCACCAGGATATTCATAGTTTCCTAGAGTTAATTCATAACAGCCAGTGCTTTGAGGCTAGACCACCAGGATGCCTGGTCATCAAAGGGTGCCAAGTAGTTGAGTGGCTAGAGTGCTTGTCGAAGTAAAGGTCTGGCCATGTACACAGGCTCAATCCCCAAGAGGTGACGGGATCATTTTGCAATCGTATAATACCACCAAGAGAAGTTGGCTGGTAACCTGCCTTAAATGTAATGGACTATACAAGAACAGCCTCAAGCCCCTACACCTCAAAGGAATTTTTTTTCTACTGTGTTATTTCCACTACCTCAGCACTATGGACTGTGGCGAAGGGCATCAGTGCACAGATACCACCATACCACCTTGGGAAACTCTGGTGATATTCTGCAAGTTTGTCTGAACTGTCAATATGGTGTGCTGGCCATATTGTTTATTTATTACAAGTGACTGCAAGATGTTGGTGTGACTGAGAAACATTACACAATAATTTCATGGTTCATAAACAATGACAAGACAGAACACATTTTTTTAAATGTAAAGTTAGATGACCATGTCTAAGTTGAATAATTATCTGGCTATGCAAACGGACAAGTACTCTTTGGTAAAAAGTCCTTTCCCTCTATCTGGTCTGGGGGCTGACATGTCATTCTAGTGTAGTAAATCATTGTTATATGTCACCTATTGTTACTTTTATTTACTATGCAGTCTGCAAAACATACAGAAATTTATTTTACAATTCCATTCCAATCTATGATGCAGATTTGACAGCTTCTCTCATATTAAATTAACATTTGTACAGAAAGTTGTGATATTTTGGAACACACCACTGACTTATAATGAGGACTGATTGTAGTTCCTTGCTCTGGTCAGTCGAAGGTATGTGTTCAATTTACAAAAAATAAAAATAAAAAAAATGAAAATAAACATAAATACAATAAAAGAAAAAGAAGCTTACCTAAATTTACAGTCATTAGTCTTACAGACATGGAAATCTGTAGTTTTATATGGGTGGAAAGTATTTTACCAAAATTGTAATTTGTATGTATCACCAAGAACACAATACCTTTGTACATCCATGCACCTGGCTTCTGTACTCATTGCAAGAGATGCACCGATGGAGGAGTGACTATATATTATCCACTCTAACACAGAATTTCCCAGTTATTATGTGCAGAATGTTGTGAGATCTTCTCTGTCAATAAGTGATATGCAGCCATGCAGTTACTGACCAAATTCAGAAAACATGAGTAATGATAGCACTCGAGGAGAGAGACTGCAGCTGTAAGGTACAAAAGAACAGAATTAACTAATATACTGGTGAAAGAATATGAACATGGAGAATTATAGACATTAAGCTTGTCATCAGTTAACAACCAGTGATTTGTATGATAGCCAAACCATTCAACTATTTAACAACTTTCAACAATCAAGTAAGACCTGTTAATTCCAACATCCCATTCCATTCTGATGCTTAAACAGTGGCTATTAGGGTCTAGTGTGGTATGCATTTAAATGTCATATGCAATTTTTATATGCAGAGGTGTGATAAGTATACTTTGAAACTGTGCCAGTTCAAGGCTGAAGAAAGAATCGGTAAACAAACACAGTCTCAGTTTAGCAACTTAAGTTCCATTTATAACATGTGTTTGGACTGGCAAGCCTAGCTCTGGGGCCCTATAATCCTGATGGAGCAACAGTAGCTAGGATGATGGATGGATGGATGTTTCACTCATCACATAAGGCAATGAAAAAAAAAAAAAAAAAAAAAAAGGGGGGGGGGATCTTACTGTAGGCAATGATAGTAGTCTGAAAGGAAACAAAGACCACAGTGATGCCAGTGCTAAAGTGACCAGAGGTCACATCCAGCTGAATCAGCACAGTATGGTGTGAAGGATGATAATCAGTCTCAAAACTGACATAGGTGGCTGAAAAAATCAGTCAGTATCAAATTACAGTGATGCTGTAAACTGAGTTATTTACAGTCAGAGTATCTTATAAACCAGTTTAGGATTTACTTCAAATCCTCAATTATTCTGCAAGAAGAACAGTACTAGCAGTGTGCAACTTATGAATAAAATCTGTGGCAAAAAATATGGTGTATACTTGTTTAATTCATCAATTGTTCTATCTATCTATCTCTTGCCAGACGCCTTAATCCTGTAAGGGGTGACCACAAACAAATCGCCTCCATGTCATCCAGTCCCCTGCCATTTCACTGCTCTGCTCCTAGCTCACACTCCCCTCTCTCATATACCTCTCCACTCCATCCCTCCATCTTAGTCATCCTTGGCCTCCCCCTCCCTCTCCCCTCCTCCACCTCACTCACATACACCCTCCTCGTTAGTCTCTTGTTCTCCATCATCAGTTGCTGCCTGATAATAAAGGATGTATTTTTTCCATATATCACTTCATGATAATAGCAGGGAACTATTAATTTATAGTTTGATGTCCAGTTCTTGAAATCACCCTAGGATGATCATAACATTAACACCATGCCTTTGTTGCCACTCATTACTACCTCTCTCACATATTCATCCACTCCATATTGCTACATCACTAGCAACACAGGCCCACATCAGTGTGCTAGGGTTAAGCAGGCTTTCAGCAACAATACCACCACCACTACTATCCACCTAAAGACTATCACTACTACCATCATCTACCTACAGACCACTACTATCACCATCATCACCACATACAGTATACTGTACACCCACAACACCAGCCCCACCACCTCCCCACACGCCCACACATAAGATGAGGGTGGATGCAGACAATGGCGGTTTCCAAACTGTTACGTTCGTAGCCCGCTGGTGCCTATTTCTGCAATGACTAAGAGACTCAAGTGTCCTGTAAAGTGGTCAGTATTTGAATAGTACAAGAATGATAAGTTAAGGGTTAGTTAAGCTTTAATTTCTCCTAGAACTGAAGGTGAGAGACAGCCTGACTTTGTTTAAATTGAGGCTCTGCTGTACTTACCAGCCAAAATTGCTACAATCTGCGTAAGAACAAAACTGTCATTACAGAAATTCATAATGCATCTGAGTTGAAACATCAAAACTCAAACTTGGATCACACATACTACAGTACTACACCAAATCTTCATTAGGATTACCTCTGACACCTTGCTCCTTCTTGGGAAGTCTCCCAACAGGAATGGCTGTCAAAAATTTTTCTGTTAAAATGTACTTTGTATTTACATACTTAAGCTTTCGGACACTCCTCTTTCTCTACCTTCTCTCCCTACTTTACTGTTCCAATCTACTTTCTATAACAAATACAGTCTTCCTCATCTACTGTAACTCTGCATCATACTTTTAAAGACATTCTTCAGTCTACATTCTCAATAAATACATTACCAGTACAAAATATATGGACTAAGAATTTTACAATACAGTACTGTGGTACTGTACAGTATTTAAAAGACAATAGCATAATGTCTCTAACCTCATTATTTATACTGTATTTTCACAACAATGTCTTCCTGACAGCAACCATCCTACTGCTGGGTCAAACTGAAGGAAGATAGGAAAGCTCGAGCATCAGCAATCTGTGAGTTGACACTGCTGAGTCCTGTGCCACCTGCTGCCTCATACTGTTCCACACTGTGCTCAAAGTTCCATACAGCAGACACATCTTCTGTGAACAGCTCACTGGGGAGATATGAAAAAAAAAATACAAGACTGTTAAATACATGAATGACTGAGGATCTACAGAGCAATAAGCTTTCTTTTCTTAGTCCTCAGAATTCTAGCTTTTCATTATTCCAGCTATGATTTTTTCAGGATTATGCATCATATACTGGGTGACAAAATACTGCTCATGTAATTTAGATAAACTAACTGTTACACAAAACTGCAACCAGACACACATTTTAAAGATCAAAGTAACATAAATGAAATAGTCAACACCAGCTTCTAATGATCATAAATACTTCATTCCTATACAAGGCCCCAACAATTAGGCAATTCTAATATCTTACTGGGCAACCTGTCCAATCGTCACCATATTTGATCAAATCATTTATATGCTCCAACATGTTTGAATGCATTGGCCTTGGTCACCTAATGGCAGCTCTACATGCTGCTTGATATGTGGCAGTCTCCTTGTTCAGTCCCTTATGTCTGATGTCACACTCTATGACCTCATTCCAGGACTTTTTTTGGTCTGCCTCTTGCAACCCTACCCCCAGTGTTCAAACTTCTCACCTTCTGCACTCAACTATCACCCTCCATCCTCTCAACATGCTCAAACCATCTCACTCTGCCCCTCCTCATCACCTTGTTCCCCTCAAGCCTCGCATGCAAGAGCACACTACACATCCAGCTAATTACTGTCATTTCCATTCATCTGAGCCTACAGATATCCTCTTCATTTACTGCCCAGGTCTCACTACCATACAGCATTACACTCCTAACAATGCTGCACACAAAGATCCCTTTGCATTCAGGGAAAGCCCTCTCAGATGAGGCAACAGCTCCCTAAATTTCCTCCAACCTCTCCTTACCCTAACCACAGGGCTAACTCCAGCCTCACCTCCAGCACATATGTCCCCTAAATAACAGAACTCCTCCACATACTCAAATATATCCTATATATCCTGAGTCCTTCAACATTTTAGCAGTCAACCCAGACACATCTGTCGCCTTCCCCAAATGCATCCTGCCTATTGCCCTGTTCACTGTAGCAGCATTAGTCAAAGGCCAAGGGCCAAACACTTGATCCACTGACTCCAAACCTTCCCTGTTCCAATCAAACTTCTCATTCAGTAGCTGGTTATAATATTCTCTCCATGTGTCCTTAATATCCTCACTGTACACTCCTACCTTTCCTTCATCATTCTTCACACACTACTCACCCATGGTATTCCTATTTTCTCTCTTCTCTAGTTTGCCATCTTAAATACCATATTCTTCATTTCAACGCTATTTAGGTTATACAGTGAAGGTCTATGAGACTCAAATTTGATTCTGTATACCTCTTTTCTTGCCCTATGCTTGGCAGCCACATACAGTATTCCTCTCTGTTACCACCTCTTTTTTTCCATTCCCGGAAAAGTCTTTTCTCCATAACTACAGCTTCTACACCTTCATCCCACCACTATGTTACCTTATGTCTTGGAGGGCCCCTTGGCCATCCACACACTGAATCACTAACTTAAAAAGAGATTTTTCTTGAAAGCTCTGTACTGCTCATCAACTTTTCTGTGAACAGCCCCTAGTTCAGTCATCATGCTACTCATCTCACTACAGAATGTATCCCTTACTGCTCAGTTTTCCAATTTCCATATTTTCCTCCTGGGTGCATAGATCCTCTTCTTCACCACTTGCTACACAAGCACCATGTCACACATGAATAATTTGTGTTGCTGCATATATTCTTTGCTACCTATCATTCTTGCATCCTTCACCAACCTCCTACCAGCCCTCCTGCCTACTATTACCCCCCACACTCATTGTAATCTGCCTAAACTCTCTTTTCATAAAATGCGTGTTGCACACAATCATGTTCACTGTCTTCCCAATTACAGGTATCCTTTCCCCTTCCGCATTCCTTGTACCATATGCACATTCCCTATACATCCCTTCATATCCCTGAGCTGCTTCACCCACATGACCATTTATATTCCCACTCACAACTACAATCTCATCATCCTCCATACCACCAACCACAGATTACCTTAAAGAGAAAAGGTGAACTAAGCATATGTACTGGTATATAATGATATAATGAGCTTGAATCAGTTTAAGAAACAGAAATTTACATCATCATCATCAACCGAACCTCCTTTCCCACCTTAGGGCAGGGTGAGGAGTGGCAAAGTCCAGACAGCATAAATTTGCCCAATCCAATGGGCCACGCTTCCATTCGTTCACCATTCAAGCCCCCAGAATCCTGGCTCTACCTGACATGCCAAAAGCATTCACCATGTGCTGTAGCTTCACATAAACGTATCCGACAAAGTCAATCCGGACGCTGTCACATCAAAAAGGGGTGTCAAATCCCTGATCATGCGCTTCTCCTCACAATATTCATCCGGTCAGCTCGATCTCTTGTCAGTTCCCTAGCCTCACCAACTTCCAAACCTCTCTTCCTCACACACTCATCCAACATATCTCTCCACCTTCTCCTTGGCCTACCTTGCCTCCTCCCGCCTTCAAATTTTCTCGGATATACCTTTTTCACCACTCTTTTGTTATCCATTCTCAGCACATTCTCTTTGATTTTGGTGTCCACAGACTTCCTCACTCCACATCTTTCACAAATACCATTATTTCATATCCTATCCACTCTCTGTACTCCACATACATTCCTCAGCAGTCCCATCTCCACTGCTCTCACTCTTGACTTTTCATTTTCATGCCACACCATAGTCTCACATCCATATGTTAACGCTGGCACTAACATTCCTTCATGTAAGCAGTATGCAGCTGCAACACTCAAGTCTCTGTTCATTATCAAGGCCTTCATTGCACCAGCTACTTTCTTTCCTTGTGTCACTCTACTTTCCACTTCTTTTGCACATTTTCCTCTCTTTTCTATCACTGTACGCAGGTATTTGAACTCATCAATTGCAATCTCTCTCCATTCACCCATACGTTTCCATCCTTGCATATTCTGTTCTCACTTTTTCTTATAACATCATTTGCATTACCCTCGCAATACAGAAATGAATTTTATATTTTATTCTTGCTGTCTCCAGATGATTTAATTCAGCTTCGAGGCTGGAACTGCAAGGGTTTGATGTAGTCTTCATTAATCCTTTCACTAACAGAGGGTCACCTTAGATCATTCTCAAGCTCAATAAAATCATCTGGAGGTAGTGAGAATAAATTACGAAAAATGCCCTTCCGCTGAAGGGGTTAAACGCTCTATTAAGGGGTTATCACACGGTACCTGAAATAATGGTTTGCTGACAGAACGCGTTCCTGGTTTGCTGGAATCAGGCACAAACCCTATCACACAAGTTCCTTGAACACCACTGACGGTCGGCAAAAATGTAAGCAAAGCACACTGGAGTCTGTCCCACCGTCTCACACAAGTCACACGTATCAGACACAACATAGTTTTTCTTGAATTTGCTGAGGAGAGAGTTATTGCTGCATTGGCTCGTGCAGTGGTGGCACTTGAGAAGAAAGAAGCGGCTGTGGCCAAAACCACAAGAAGGCGTCTGTGGAGCCGCCTTCTCATGACAAGGGAATGGCCTTATTTTTTCAATGAGGGCAATTTCAGCAGCCCTTTTCCATACTAACTGCCCAGATGCCATCGTATCTGCAGTGTTGAATGAACGGCGAGGTACATAAGATACTCTTTCACCCAGCGTGGTGTGCTGTATTAGCTCCCCAATGTAAACCACTGAATTATCGACATCATTATTTCACCCGTGCACAATATAAATTAATAATATATATAATGGAAAGTACTAAGAACTCTAGGAAGGAATTATAACTTTTAAAAAATAAGCAAAATACTGCAGTATACCCTCCAAGTTCTCCATTGAGCCCGCTCTCCTATCAGAGAAAACGTTTTGTACCTGGTTTCGTCGGCAGGAATGGATTTGCACCAAATCCAGTTTTGCCGACGAAATCCTTGGCAGCTACCATGGTTTCGTGGGCGGTTACCACGATTTCTTCGGCAAACCACGATTTCAGGTACTGTGTGATACCCCCTTTAAGCAACTATAGTGACATGACACAACCCTAAGTCACCCACTCTCTCACCTAAAAAATATCACTCAGTATCCCTTTCTTTTTACAAGGGCATTATTTCCCATGGTCAGCATCTTTACAGGGATGCCTAATGTTACCCTTGTCACAGAATCGCACCAGATCTATGAAGGCAGCAGTGTGTTTTTAATCAATGCTTTTCAGCTACCATTCTCAAAGTATATACTTGTTCTACAAAACTTTTCATTTCTAAATCATCATTGCTCTTCTACTATGCTATTCACAATCATCTACACTCTCTCAAAGATTATTCCCTCACAAATTGATCCCACTGTGTTCAACAGGTTATCTCATTTATAATCATGACATTCTGTTTTGTTCAACAGGTTATCTCATCTATAATCATGACATTCTGTTTTGCAACTCTTCCTTTATTAAAGTGGTACAATACCTACCTCTTCCAGTTTTCTGGTGCAACCTGTATTCTACTTCTTCTAAATACAGCAGTATATAAATCAATGTACCTAACAATCTTATTATACAATCTAAACACATATAATGTAAGATGACAGTGTTCATCACCATCATCATCATAACCTCTTTTCCTATATGCGGACGGGGCAAGGTAGGATCTAGAAACAGGGAATGAGAAAGAACAAACTTGGGAACAATATCATTAGCATGTCCCATAAAATTATTAATGACACATCATTCAAGCCACTAGAATCCTGATTCCACCTCCAATACCAGGTTTGCTACTTTTGTTAAATCTAGCCATCACACACCTGACTGTAGCCAGTTTGTCCAAAGGCAGCTGTGAGAAGGAACACTTGAGGTCCTCTGTCAACTTCACCACCTCACCAGCCTTCCCATGAGCCATGCGGAAGGGCATCTGTAACCATGTGTCAACTATATTTACTTGTAATTGTGTACAGTGAACTGCACTCAAGAACAGACAGCACTCTTCCAGCAACAGGATATCATGCCATTTATCCCCCCACATTCCTCTTCACCCAAAAGAATAACTGGCAACCTGGATATAAAATTACGTTGTTGCATGTCACATTCTAAGAAATAATATAACCGCAAAATTTTATCTGCCTTACTAAAATTTTATCTGCCTTAATAACCCTTGTGCAGTCAATAAGCACTAAAAAGTAGCTAAATACAAGTATATTCAATGCATTATAAGTAATATGAACATGACAGAAATATGGAATATTTCCTCTTGCTCTTTGGGGAGGGGGGGAAGGATGGCACAAACTGTTACCTTATTCACATACAGGATTTTTTTGTTGTCTGATTGCTGTTACTGGACATGATATAAAACTGCTCCTGCAATATGTAAGGCCTTAAGAATTACTGATAATCACATAGTGCTAAATATAACTGTTTTTGGTAATTTCCCATTCCGTTGTGTTTTGGTAAAACAAAGGTCTAATAAACAAAATCAACATATTACTATACAGACCAAAATATATACTCCACTTTAATCAGAATATATTAGACACATCAGTCTAAATGCAAGCTATACCTGATAGGCTTTCCAGTACTGTATTCCAGCCATGACCCCTTTAATTCATATCTGATGATTATTATTCTTAAACAGTATATATACTGTACTGTACCATTTTTTTGTCTTCTTAAAACTAAGAAAATCTACAAAACTGGCTAATCACACAGCAAAATTTCCTTATGAAAGATTCAATCCTGGTATAAAAGTCAAATGAAACTTTAACTGGTAAAGAGATATAAAGACTGGCTGTCTATGATTAGCATTTTCCCCCTCTTATAACAACATGGTATTAATAAAATAGTTCTGCTATTTCACTTGACTAGCAGTCCTGTTAGGAACACTGTAAAGGAGGCTAACTCTAATGTATTCACAATGGCATGTGCTTTATCTTTCAGCTAACAAAGAGAAGATGAAATAAAAAATCAAACACAACCTTTTCTATGTAACTCACCCCTTTCTTGACAAGATAGTAGGCAACATCAGTGGCCAACATCTCTTCAGTCAGAGCCCTACGACATGCAGCCTCGTTCACCTGTCAACAGAATCCCTGATTACTTGGGAAAGCCTGTGAAAGCAAAAACATTCCTTACCATACTAACACCAAAGATGCAACCATTCTTTGCAGCAGTTGCATCTTACTGATAAGTGTTTGTGTGTGATGCCTGTTCCACATAATGGGATGTGTCTCTTAAGTGTCTCCTGCTATGAGTAAGAGAGTTACAAGCTATATTTTTCACAGAACTTCCAAGTGAAAAAAATAAAATTTCTGGGAGTGCAACTTTGTGCTGATGCTGAAGCTCACCAAGCTCCATATGGGAGATGGAGATGGAATTGAGAAGTGTTTCTATATCCAGCAAGATCAGCTGTCTGGGTATTTCAGTCCCACCAAGTGGAGGCATCCTTCTTCAGTGGTGAAATTAGAAATTACAGTATCTTTATTAACTGTTTCCATCAGGCAATGAACAGAGACAGACACTTACAGATGCTTTAGATTATTAAATAGACTCAGTAATTCAACATCTACCCAGTGGTTGATGAAAAGCTTCTGAAACCTAATCAATACCTTAAGTGTTGCCATGGCACCAGCTGCTACTTGCAAGATGCCCTGCAATGTACAAGCTGTCTCAAACATTTTCACCTTGTCCTCCTGCAGATCCTTGTTGTATGTTGATGGCAGACCCTTCATGACCATCAAGAAACCACACAACTGGGGGGAAAAACATGCATAGTGTTCATAAGCCATCTGGCTTTCTATGCACTAAATCACCATCATTATCAACCAAATACAATTTTCCATAGTGGTAGGTGGGGGCGCTCACCATCCATTCACTCGATGTAGTGCTGCTCTCGGGTGTCTGCCCTTTCCTCTCCATCGTTCTTTCCTTCCATCCTCTTCTGTCTTTCTTTCCTTCATTCTTTCCTTGTCCTTCTGCCTACGGGTGACTTTACACTCCCTCTTCTGTCTTTCTTTCCTTTATTCTTTCGACTTCCTTCAGCCTGTGGGTGACTCTACACTGAGTGACAAGCCAAATGGTTTCCTGTGCACCAGGAAACCATTTACTATGCTGGGTGGTAACCATATAACCAAATTTTGGCGCCTGGTGGTTTAGTGGGTAATTACTGCGCTCCAATCGGATTGAGCCAGTGAAGGTTTATATCCAAGGGGTGGTTGGGGTCGACTGCTCAATTCATGTAATGCCACTCAGGGATGAATGAGGCTGGTCACTCTCATCTTAAATGTCGGGACCAATGCCTAGCCCTGGGCTCCTACGCTCCTCATGGGGCAATGTAGGATTGGATGATGGATGGATGGATGGATACAATTTTTCATGTCTACATATTAAGGAGATACTTGATCCAAAGATCTTAGGGCCACATTCTTAAAACTGAGCACACAAAGATGTGGTGACATCTCCTTATTTTAATAATACTTTCTGATGTAGGTGAAAATGATCAAACTTACCTGACTTTTTTATAACTCTGCTGCCTACATTCTGTATCATGGGATTTTTGTTGAGCACATCTAACAACTACAGATGTTCCTTAAATGACAGTCAAATTTTAAGAGGCTTGTTTACACCTTCACACACTCAGCTTTAATACCACAACTGTGTTTACCGAAACCTCCAAAAGGCACGAGTAAACTACACAGAAATACTTATTTCATATACAGTACAGTAGTTGTATGTCATTAATTAGGTAGGATTAGGGGAAGAAGAAAGGGAGGGTGAGGAGCAATTAATGTCTCTCTTGCTTCTAAAACACAATGAGCAAGAGAGACGGAGGGAGAAAACAATGTGTGACATGCAAGAGGTCTACATACTGAAAAATTATTCACACTTGTTTGTGTTCACTTGTCTTGTTAGCCTTATTTTTTTTTGTGACATGTATAAAATGTAGTATACACTTTATACATTTAATACACGCACGCACGCTCGCACACAAGCACACACGCACGCGCACACACGCGCACACACACACACACACACACACACACACACACACACACACACACACACAATGCTGAAACTTAATAACAACCCACATTTCCTGAGAGTGTCCCAGCCTTGCCCCTGATGAGCTCAAAGCTGTCGGGGTTCTTCTTCTGTGGCATGAGCGAGGATCCAGTGGCATAGGCATCCGACAGCAACACAAAGTTGAACTCTCGGCTGGAATACAGGGTCATGTCCTCTGCCATCCGACTCAAGTGAACGCTAACCAGGCTGGCCCAGAACATATACTCCACTGCCGGTGATGGAAATGGAAATGGAATAGAATGAACCATAATAAGATGGAAAAGATACATGATGATTATGTGAAAGTCCAGATGAACCATGATAACAAGGAAAACACATCTCAGTTATGTGGAGTGAAAAGAGGGTGAGAGATTGAAAAATGAAAGTGTATGTGAGAGAGACAGATGGAGAGAAAGGGAGAGGGAGACTGAGGATGGGGTGGAGGGGTATGGTAAATGAATAAGAGAGATGTGTGACAGAGGGGATGAAGTACAGGGCAGCATGGAGGCAATTTTTGCATGGTCATCCTTTTCAGGCTATAGAAATAGATATAAACAGTATGAATGACCTTTCTACTGCTGAATAAAAAATAAAACGGTCTTCGAACAGGTACAAGCACCACGAGGATGGATGGTGCAAGTAATACTGTATATATATATATATATATATATATATATATATATATATATATATATATATATATATATATAATTATATTGGTAAAGGCATGGTTATATTTAATGGGTTGCGTTATTAATAATATTATCATTTTTCAGTTGTTGCAGCAATAGTATTAGTTTACTGATTTACACTGCACCACCCAGATCTGTGGCACCCTTAGCATCTGCTTATCTTGCCTAATTATACGGCTGGCCCTGCTCCTTACAAATTATTATCATTATTTTTTTTTTTTTCATGAATAGGGAGTAGTTACCTTTTTTTTTTTTTTTTTTTTTTTTTTTTTTTTTTTTTAAAATCTGACTTTGGCCATAGGCTTCACAACCTGTTCCCAAATCCCAGTAGTCCTCCTACAAGCCATTCACCCCCACGTCACCACTTTGGCAGTAAAACCCATCATCCATATTGAATACATGCAAAGGCTGTCTCATACTGGACTAGTGTATTGGTATTAGCGGGGGTATTATTACGACATGTCAGCGGGTCTTCTGGTAGGTCAGTAAAGTCTGCTTTAATGAAACTCAAATCCTTAAACTGTTCCCTGACCAGCCAGGATTTGAACTTGGGTCCTTTAGGATCGCATGTCATCTCTCTACCAATTTGACTACCACCACCCCAAATTATATAATTACAGTAGACGCCCGATTTAACGGACTAATTCAGCCAACTCCCATTCTGTTATCTCGAATTTTCCACAAAATCAAGCTCCTTAACCAATACTCAATATGAGGGAAACTTTTCCGGTACTTTGATGTACTTTCTGCTAAAACCCTGAAGGCAACGGTCAAGCCGAGTTCCTGACAATGCACACCAAACCCTAGCAAACTATGCAAACTCTCAATGCTACACACAGCAGTCTGAACCCATAAATAATACCCCACTTAAATGCATTATTGTGTACATGTTAACAGTGATATACAGTAATGGCTTAGTAATAAAATATGTACACATAAAGAATAAGGTGAAGATAGTAGTGAACCAAATAGTATAGCAAATAGGGATATTAAATTACAGTAAGGCTTACCTCCACAAGTAGGGGTTCTGCACTTGGTGCAGAAATATGCCTGACACAGGTAGCCATACTGGCCATCCTAAACCTGTGTCAGACTCGGGGATGGTTTGGTCACTGTCAAAGTCACCCTCCATCAGCACTTGAGGTGGTACAGGGGTGACAGAGAGACTGGGAAGCATAAGGGATGGCACTCTATCTTATCAATTATTTCTCATTTCTGGCCATGCAAAAGCCTCACTCTCTCCTTCTTTTCCTGAACCTTAGGCATGGTTCATAAATGCTTTGGTTCACTGGAGAGAGAAAAAAAAATAAATATAAGGCTGCAATACCAAGGCAAAGCCACAAATGCATGGAGCAATGTTTACAGTTGGGGCATCACATGAAGACTGCATAGGCCGAACGACATCGCCAAGTCTCTGTTGCTACCCAGGCAGTTTGGCAGAGACGTGTGGGAACACCACACATCACCGGTCAGGGAAGTGTTTCTGGTATGGGTTTGATGATGTGCTTGATTTACAGGACTTTTTCCGGTAATTCAGTGATTTTAGGAACGAAATTTCCTTACCAGTATTATTCTCATTTTAACGGAAATTTTCCTTTAAACTGGGCCAAAAAAGTACCAGAAAAAAATTATTCCATTACTTCAGGCTTCTGCTAAATCGATGATCATTAAACTGAGCTTCTACTGTATAATTATTATAACTGAGGGGAAGACATGGAAGAAAATGTAGAAAGGCTAGCTGCTACCTCGAGCAGGGTATCCTTACTAAACATAATTTCACTGTTGTGGCCAGTGGCACAGCCAGGGGGGGGTCACAGGGGCCAACTCCCCCCCCAAAAAAAAATAGACTGCAAATCTTAAATGCTGAATTCTTGTTTAATCAAGGATGTAATACTCGGTATGTCACATATTTGGAGAACTAAAAAAATATGCAATTCTGAGGGAAAAAAGTCTTGTATACACATATACTTTTTAAGACTTACAATACTTTACTTCAGGTGCAAGACAGATATTCGAATTTACGCACGGGGAGCCGTTGGCGCCCGGACGGATGAGGAGAGGAGGCAGGAAAGGAAGCAAAAAAACATGTGACATTCTGTGAAATTTTCAGTTTTTTTATGTACTGTATGACACGTTGAGTACACCGCTTCCCATCCGATCAGCGAAGTTAAGCAACGTTGGGTCTGGTTAGTACTTGGATGGGTGACCGCATGGGAACACCAGATGCTGTTGGCATCCCTACGTCAAGTGGGGTTGGTGGAGGATTAGTGCCCCTCCCTGTAAAACAATTAACTCTAAGCCCTTGGCCACCCCATTTGGGATACATGGCGTCTGGCAATGGATGGATGGATGGATGACATATTATCTTCAAAATAGGAAACTCCACTACTAATTCTATCTATCTATCTATTGCCAGATGCCATAATCCTGTAAGGGGTGGCCATTTGACTCTGAGTTGTTTTACAGGGAGAGGCACTAACCCTCTACCAACCCACTTGCTGACACGCTACTAATTGGTTTATGTAATTAACCAGTCAGGAGTACCTGTGGGCATGTAGGCCTACATGTGGCTGAACTGGCAAGAAAAATAAACTATCATGGCAACGTTTACCGGCCATCAGCTCACTCGCTCATCACCCGCCTATGCCATCAGTCATCAGTCAACTCTCATCAGATTGTGTTGCACCAGTGACCAGTCCATACAACTTGCTAATTACACTACTTGCACGCCGTACTGTGACAAGAAGTACAAAGACATATTCCATGGGTTACCCTGGATCACTTTGTTATGAAACAGAAGCAGCCACAGCAATCATGTATATTGGACCTCATGAGTTCAAGTTCTAAAAGGTCAGTGTATGTTTAGCAACGCATTACAGTGTAGAGCATATTATTACTGCCAATACTAATAACGAATGGTAATGTCATGCCATGAGCTCTACATAAGTGTACTGTAGGTGCACACAGAAAGTGGAAGCCAATGATTGCTTAAGATTTTCCTTGTGATATATTTAAGGCTTTTGCTACCTGTGCCCTGTGTGGCAACCACCACTGCAGTAAACTAATTGTCACTGAACTAAGTGAAGTATTTAACACGATGGATTTTCAAACATTAGTGCTGCGTGGGGTGAGTTGGGACAGTGTGGGACACGGGGTGAGTTGGAACAGTGGGCAATGCAGTGCCTAATGCCAAGACATTTCCATTTTATGGTGCCCATTCAATAGCCCTGCCCCAACTTTACAAATGTTGTTAATACCAGTTTTCTATACAATCACAAATAATGCATGAAAAATGTGCAAATACGAAAGGGTAGCATTTTGACCTTCATAAAATTTCTATCTATCTATCTATCTATTGCCAGATGCCATAATCCCGTACGGGGTGGCCATTTGACTCTGAGTTATTTGTTTTACAGGGAGGGGCACTAACCCTCCACCAACCCACTTGACACGTAGGGAGCTTCATTTTTGAAAATACACATATTTTGCCAATTTTCCTCTCCCAGTCAGTTTTAGAGCTAAAGGTCTATTTTTTGGTGAGTGAAATCTTAAATTGTTATAGTTTTTTTGTGATTTATTCAGCAAATGCATTTTTACAGCAGAACAGTGCTGAAGGATTAATAGTCAATTGTCCTGACACCACCACCATTTTTTTTTTTTTTTTTAACCCAGGGTGAGTTGGGACAACAATTTCATTTGATTTTTGCATGGAAAAATCTACTTTTCATGCATTATATACTACTATATTTTATTGTCTGCTGTATTTATGGCGGCTTTGGGTGTCAGCAAGTAGATAATTCTCATTTTTAGGTTGCATGCATGCCCTAAAGAGAGAAAATACTGTGATATGGATTATGGCAAGAAAGCATATATTGGTAGAGTGTTAAAAGTAGGGAAAAAGAGTTTTACAATGAAATTTTTGGAAAGAAGAGGAACTGAGAAATGGAACTGGACAGTTTGTGATGACATACCATATACCGATGATGATTTTAGGCAGCATATCATTGGTGGACCTGTCTTATTAGCAGGAACTGTACTTTTTACGATGCAAGAGGTGGACAAAGCCTTTCATGATTATAAAAAGCATATTTCTCAGTGAATTTTCTCAGCATAAACAGCTACAGGCAACTTAGTGGAACTCTTAACTACGGAATATGTATAGTGCACTGCGTCCTTAACTGTGAAGTGTGGGCAAGGGGCTAGATTTATGAAATTAGTTATAACCATCTCTTTGTGTTCAATTCATCACTTCTGCTATAAAAATGACAGTGACTGATGAAAAGCCCGCCATGTGCATCGACACACATGCAAGCCGACATCGCCTGTTGGAGCCAAAATGGCCACCAATATTTAGATGCACAGAAATCCATTCTGAATCTTCTGTGCAAATCCTGTGGCTCCTGCCACTCCTTCGAACAGTGGGCCATTCCATCCCCCACTTGCTCTCTCTCTCATGTGTCCCAGAGTAGTGATCGCATCTCGTATTTACAGTATCACACTGCATCAATCTCTTACTCCCTTGCATAACATCACAGACCCCCTGCAATCATTTGTCTGCAGTGCTGGTGATCAAAAACCATTGCTGTGTGAGCTTTTTTTTTTTTTTTTTTTTTTTTTTTTTTAAATAACCAAAAGTCCAGTACAATGTCCAGCCGAGGTGCTACCCTAAGTGGAAAGTATGGTGCTCGGAGTGCTGCCCCAGGCGAAGGGAAAGTGAAGCTCCCAGGGAAGAACACAACCCTTGAAGTGAAGCTGGATATCGTGAGGTGGAATCAGGGCAGCCAGGGCATTAGCAGCACTGCTGACATGCTGCAGATACCCCAATCAATCGTCTCTACCACCATCAAGCAGTCTGCTGATGTGTTAACTGCAGGGTAACAGGTGTCCTCCTTCAATGCTTAGAGCAGTGATTCTTAAACTGTGAGTCGCGACCCAAAGTTGGGTCATGATAGGAATTTTGACGGGTCACGGACACATAGAACAGACCAAATGTTTTCAATGTACTTTACTTACGCAAATGAAATTGTAATTATCCTTATTACACTATTGGCATGTTCATAATAACAACGAAAGGCTATATACAGGTTACTCCCTCCCTCCCTCCCTCCCTCCCTCCCTCCCTCTCTCTCTCTCTCTCTCTCTCTCTCTGATTTTTTTATCCTGTGGGTCACAAAGTCTTGAAATATTCCAAATAGGGTCACCCACTAAAAAGTTTGAGAACCGCTGGCTTAGAGGATCACGAAGGCTAGGGACCCAGTGATGGAGGAGATGGAGTGACTCCTGACAATGTTGGTGCAGGACCAGAAATGAAGAGGTGCACCATCAGACTCTAGCCTGATCTGCACCAAGGCTCTCTCCCTATGGTTTAACATAAAGAAAATGCTGAAGGTGGACCCAAAGGAGGTGTTCAAGGTAAGTCCAAGGTGGTTCAAACACTACAAGGAGTGCAGTGACCTGCTGCACGTGCCCACCAACCATGTAGCCGCAGTGGCATTCCCTGTGATGTTCAAGGTGAACACAGAGGAGGGTGGGTACAGTCCCAAATGAGTCATCAGTTTCAATAATAACAGGACCTGTCCCCAAGCCTCAAGGGGGGGGGGAGGGACATGATGAGAATTTGGTCCGGCACCACTTATTGTTGGTTACATCTGTTTTGGAACTTTATTAACTGTCTTACTTCAATGCCGCCTCACTTAGTATTCTTTCTATCATACCCATAGATAATTCACTGACGGAAAGTAGTCAAAAAAGGTATTAGGAGAGGTCTAAGAACCAGTCTAGGGGGATTTTTTTTTTTTTTACATTATTATTTACCAGTATTTATTTTTGGTCAGTTTTGGGTGGGTGCCTCTTGGCCTGAAACATAACCCCACTGAATCCGTGTTATAATTGTCCTGGTACCTGATAAATCAATATACGATCCACTTTCCATAACATAACCCCATCGGACACTGGAGGTGTGCAATATATAGACTGTGGTAAACCAGGAACAACACACAAAATACATAACCAATGAGGAACTTATAAATGATGGTGAATGTATTATTAATCACTGAATTGAACTTAACGACCCACCCAGTTGATATGCTATATGATAATTTTTTTTTTCTACAACCTCTATCTATCTATTTTTCTACAACCATATACAGTATATTACAGTAATACAATGCTAAGAATAGTATGGTACTATCATCAATATAATGATCATTTCAATCCTCGATTACACAAACAACTGGGGTAGATGTTCTAGTGATCCTTTGAATCTGGGTGAAATCTGTTTAGTTTATTCTTACCTCTACCAGATGACTATATTTACTGCAAGAAAGGTTTGTCATATCAAGAGCACATTAAACCTGTATCTAATCCTTTCAGTTCACAAAGTCTATCCAAAGTTGAATAAAACTGTCAGACAACAGGAACAAAATGAAAAAGACCTAGGCTGAATGGGCTGAATATTTAAAGGACTTAATTGCAGTAAGGTATATAAATAGCATGAACACAACTAACCCACAAAGTCTCTGTCACTAACAGCAAAGAGACTGTTTTTGGTAGCCTCCCGAAAGCCAAGCTCCCTTGCCAAAGTGGCCCGGTCAACTGGGAATGGGTTACCAGCCAGTGCCCCAGAGCCGAGTGGACAGGTGTTGATGCGGTGGTAGAGGGATCGCAGCCGCTCCAGGTCAATCACCAATGGCCATGCATGACTAGGGAGTCGGAGGAAGGGAGATGAGTGAGCTGCACTGTTCACTACCAGTAAGCGCTTTACACTAAAAGATGAAGGGTTATTGATAATGTACCTGAACTGGAAATATTTCCTGAACTGAAAAGTTCTGAACTGTTCTAACTATGCACTTTTATGAAATGTAAATGAAAAATATAATCTATCCTATATTACCTTTATATCAAAAATTATTTTTAAGACTAATATCATATCATATTTCTCATTGTAATAATACATGAACATTCTCATCAAGTCAATGAGAACACCTGAACTAGCATTTTAACAGCTTAGCAAAAGTCTCTATGCTTTGTTTAGTTTTTGCCAAGTATGTTATCTATCTGTACAATGTTAATGACTTTATATATAAATTGTGTAATTTATATTGTAAAGCCTAACACCAACACACCTTCTCCAGGCACTTGCAGCAGTCATTCAGTTGATGCAGCGAAAGCAAAACACACAGCCACAACAGCCAAGGTGAGCTGCCTGCAAATTAGAGATTAGCAAGCGTTAGGAGAGGTGCAAGCAAAACTTTACCACATTCACCATAATTATGTTTCCATGAAAAAGCTTAATTTTGGCTGAAGCAAGGGTTTCATTCATTCATTCACTGCCAGACGCCATGTATCCCAGACGGGGTGGCCAATGGCTTAGAGTTTATTGTTTTACAGGGAGGGGCACTAATCCTCCACCAACCCCACTTGACACGTAGGGATGCCAACAGCATCTGGTGTTCCCAGGCGGTCACCCACCCAAGTACTAACCAGACCCAACGTAAGCAAGGGTAATACAGGAAAATATTCCTCCGTAAAAAAGGGTTAAGGTAGTTATAAACTCTTCACTTGGAGGACTCCTCAACTGTATATTAGATGATACAGTCTGGAAGCAGAAAAACTAAAACTAAAACAGAGAAAAATGGTGTTGGTGTACTGAAAAAGTTAATGGCTGTTAGTCAACAAAAATCACATGTGTAGTGAAAATTTTACCAGTTCAGTTCTACATCAAACTTCTGATCTCATACCCTATCAATCAATCATTAAGGATGGCTGTAACAAAGACTTCTATACAGCCATATCCTGACTGAACTGCAGCCCCCTCATTCCACCTTAACCTACCTTTTTATCTCTCTACTACTGAATATCTTAACACTTTTATTAACCAATGGTGGCCAAAACAAAAAGGCTCCATTATCAACTTATTCCAGCTAACTCAACTAGGCCCATATCAATCACAATACCCTCTCACATACACTCCCAAACTCTATCTTTCTACCTGTTTTGTGGTTCACTTCTGCTCTTATCAGACAAAACAGTAATAGTAACAGCCAAGCCCCTATCCCCCTCTTCAATGTGTAGGGACCTGAGGACAGGCTACCACAGTCCAGTATGCACAGGGACCAAACTACTTCCTCTGATGGCATTATGACTGAGAAAAACTCCATTCACCTCTTGGCGATGAAGCCTATGAAGCTGCCACACCATTTGGATAGTTCTGATCTCCAGATCAACTGTGGATAAATATCACTATACAGTACTCAAGATTTACTCTCTTATGCTTCATACTAACCTTCATACTCATCTTTTTCCTGGTTCTAGTCCTTCATCATGCCCTACGTTATTATCACACTCAACTTCTTCCATGGTGCTGGAGAGGGATGCCTTAATGTGGTATTACCAATATAACTCACTGCTCAGTTATTCAAACATCTCTCAACTCCCTCCCTACTCCCAGAAATGAGGATGATGAACTGCATAAAGGCAATTTCAGCCTACAGTCCATTAGGTGCATCTCCAGAAGAACTTGGGGCAACAGCAGTAACGACAAAAACAACAAAAACAACTTCCCTCAGAGGTCTCTTTCAAAGTGGGTGCTAACATCGAGCCCTGTGGGACTCCACTTGTTACTTTCCTCCATCCAGATATCTATCTATCTATCTATCTATCTATCTATTGCCAGACTCTTTAATCCCGTAAGGGGTGGCCACAAACAAATATCCTCTATGTTGCCTTGTCCCCTGCCATTTCACTTCCTTGCTCCCAGCTCACACCCTCCCCTCTCTCATGTACCTCTCCACTTCATCCCTCAATCTCATCCTTGGCCTCCCCTTCCCTCTCCCCCCCTCCACTTCACTCACATACACTCTCCTCGTCAGTCTCCCACTCTCCATTGTCTCCACATGGCCAAAGCACCTCTATGTGTTTCTCCTAATGCTTCCCATCACATCCACATCCACACCACAACGCTCCTTTACAGCCTTATTTATAAGTTAGTACGTCTCTCCATGTGACTAGGACTGTTAACCCATTATTTTTTTGCTATTTTGCCATCATGTAACATAATATTCAACTAATACGAAATGCTACCTACATTTAGAGGGCACCTAAACAAATACATTCAGGGATACTAGTATGGTGTTCACAAACAATACCAAAGAGATGATCACCTGAGGAGCCAATGAGACCAGCGTATGGGCTGAGCACGCTGAAGATGAGTGTAGCCTGGCATCAAGATGGTTTTCTCTTTTTCAGCTCGGTCTACTAACACCTGTGAAGTTGATAAGATAAAACCCATACAAACACTGCTGCTATAATAAAGTAGAAATGCTTACATACTTTTCTCATGCTAAAAAGAATGAGCCACTGGTTGAGAGCATGTAAATCATATTCCTTGAAAAGAAGGTAAAACAAATGAAAGCTCAAGTCAAGAATCATCAAAGATGCTTGGACACACTGCATTAAAAACACTGAAGGTCACAGGAAGCAGGAAAGACAGACTGAAGAACACAGCACTTGAGCTGACCAGCTGTGTACAGTACATGAAAGGGCAATGATAGACAATGAACATCAATACAACACTGCAGCAAAGAGAGAAAGGTTGAAGGAATGGAGTTTAAGAGTTCCATTCCCCCAATATGCAAGCTGTACTCCACAAATGGGGCCCTATAAAAAGTCAGCAACTAGGTACAGTTAAAAAATGCACGGAGCTGGTCCAACACCGAACCTCTATGAAGCTGATTCTGCAAGTAATGTGATCCTTCCATAACAGATTACACACACACACACACACACACACAAGATACTACAGATATTGAGAGATGATGAAGGACTGAGTTGTTGAACGTGAAAAACTGCCAAGTAGTAAATCACGTCAAACCTAAAAATGGAAACATTTTGCATCTGAGTCAGAATTTAAGAATGCCACTCTTCCCTAACCAGAAATAAAAAACAAATACAAAGTCTGGTATGCCAATGCCTGATTTCAAGTTTTTTGCTGTGACGAACAATGTGAGAAGCCGGTGAAGAAGTGAAATGTACAGTGTTCATTGAATGAAAGGATTACGTAATCAAAGTAAGATGGAACGTGAAGTCAGAGATCTCATCAAAGGATGTGAATATGAAAAAATGGCAATATTCTGTAAGATAAGATGGTAAGCCAGATGATGAAAACACTTGAAAATACTTGGCATGTCATTTCCTACATTATCATACGGAACTCAAACTTGAGTTGTGAATAAGAGAAAACTTTTTTACGGCTACAGGCTGCAAAAGTGGCCATTTTCAATAAACATACAGGAATAAGCAGAACTGGGTGCATATGTAATGCAGTGTTATATTAAAACTCTAGAATGAAACAATGAGCTTTAGAAGTGATGCGGCACTGCAGAATGGATGAAGAGAAATACAGTAGTTTGTGCTCCAGTCGGATTGAGCTGGTGAAGGTTTATATCCAAGGGATGGTTGGGGTTGATTGCTCATGTAATGCCACTCAGGGATGAGTAACGCTGGTCACTCTCATCTTAAATGTCGAGACCAACTGCCTAGCCCCGGGCTCCAACGCTCCTCATGGGGCAATGTAGGATTGGATGATGGATGGATGGATCGAGGTGGTATGATCACAGTTAAACAATGCACATATGGTAAATAAAGTAGCCACCAAAGAAACCTGCTTAAAGTAATGGTGATGATTACACTGGTAAAGGAAAACTATTTGAGGAACTGAAGTAGAGAGAGGAACCGAAAATACACTCAATCCTTCAGTACCGCGGGCAATAGGGACTGGACAAGGACCGTGGTACCCAAATCCGCGTCACTCAGACAATATGTTTACATGTATAATGGTACAATGTGTTCTGGCAACTTTCCAAAACTCTCACTTTTACCCCTTCTTACCACCTAATCCCACGTAAATTACCCCCACTTGCACCCACCATCAGGTAAAACATTGAAAGAGATATAACTGTTGTAATTAAAAACATCAATGGTATTAAAAATAGCATTAACAAAAATAACAGTTGGGATGGGTACCCTTTTGTTGATACGTAGCTCCCCGGTATTTTCTTCCCATCCCCCAATTCCCACAATGTTGTCAAAGTTTCGCTTTCTCTCATATCATGTGGCTTTCAGGAGAGACCTTAGGCCATATGGTTAGACAAAAATTTATGGGTCTGGCAGTTTTAGAGTACGAAATAGAACGAAAATTTGTGCTAACAAGAAAAAATTACTTTAATCCCTGTGTTCTCGTGAGTTAGCGTTCAGTTTCACATTTTTCGTTTTATATCGCGTTTCCCAACGCATTTCTGATAAACTAAACATATGGCTAAACTGCTCAATCAGTTCGAAATGTGTTGGGAAGAGCGATACCGAACGAAGAGTAATGCGTTGGGAAGAGCGATACCGAACGAAGAATGTGAAAAGGAACGCTAACTCAGGAGAACACATGGATGAAAGAGTACCTTTTTTCTGGTTTGCAAACATTTTCGCTCCATTTTGTTCCCTAAAACAGCCAGACCCGTAAATTTTAGTCTAACTATACAGCCTAACGTCTCTCCCGAAGGCCACATGATACGAGAAGGCGAAACTTTGACAACAACTTTTGGGTTGGGGGGCGGGAGTAAAATACCGTGGAGCTACGTATCAACAAAATGGTACTCAGTGGAGGTGGTGTTGACCTAGTCCAACTTCTGTTTTTGTTAATGCCATTTTTAATACCACTGATGTTTTTAATTACAACAGTTATATCTCTTCAGTGTTTTACCTGATGGTGCGTATAGGTGGAGGTAAATACGTGGGGTATGATGGTAAAAAGGGGTAAAAGTGAGAGTTTGCTTTCTGTGACTCTCCACATAACGCCCTATAAGCTTCTCAGTCAGTTTCAGGACAACATATAAACCTTCACAGCTGCCAGGATTGCATCACTTCCTACGCACGATCTTTATCTTCTCCCTGTCCTTCCAAATTGTTATGATGGTGCTGTCTTTTATGCTATGTTTTTTCTTTTTTTCTTTTGCCATTTTGGTATTTGTACGCTTAAAGCAGTGGAAGAACCTTACCAATTCAGTTCATATTCCTCCAGTTTGTTTTCTGTATTTTTCAGACTATTTTCGGGGTGGTAAATTACCTTTTCCTGCTGAAAAATTTCCCACTTTTTATCATCACGTTCCTTAATTGTGTTGATGTACTCAAAGGCGAAAAATTTCCCACTTTTTATCATCACGTTCCTTAATTGTGTTGATGTACTCAAAGGCGATTTTCATCTCCCAACTTCCCAACTGGATGCTACGTTAGGTTAGGTTAAATTATAAGGTATAGTTAAGCTAGGTTAGGTCAAGTTTAAACACTTAGGTTAGGACAGGCCCTAATTTTGCCGTAACCCTGATGTGTCAAACAAGTTGACAGCGGAATACAACTGAAAACGACGGGGGAAACAGATTTAGTATGAAACGTTTATTTACCTCCCAGAAGTAATCCGACAAACATAAGACTATCAGGAAGAAGAACGAAGAATGTGAAACTGAATGCTCACTTACACGAGCAGAAGTATTTTGTGTGTGTGTGTGTGTGTGTGTGTGTGTGTGTGTGTGATTAGCAAACATTTTCGTTCAGTTTCGTCTCCTAAAACTCGAAACCCATATGACTGTGAGGTAGAGTCTGTGAGACGCGAGAAAGGACTTGATAGCCGTATGCTCAGTCGGTCCTAAATGTGTTGGGAAGCATGAAACCGAACGAAAAATGTGGAACTGAACACTAACAAGAACACAGACGAAAGTATTTTTTTTTAATTAGCAAACATTTTCGTTCCATTTCGTCCCCTAAAACTGCGAAACCCATTATGAGTGTGGGGTGGAACTAGGTGAAGCATGAGAAAGGATTGATAACAGTATGCTCAGTTAGTTGGAAGTGTTGGGAAGCATTAAATCGAACGAAGAATGTGGAACTAAACGCTACGATAACACATGGACGAAAGAGTAACTTCCTCTAATTAGCGAACATTTTCGTTCCATTTCGTTCCTTAAAACAGCAAAATCCATGATAATTGTGGGTAAGGACTAGATGAGGCATGAGAAAGGACTGATAACCTTATGCCCAGTTGGTCCAAAATGTGTTGGGAAGCATGAAATCAAACGAAGAATGTGGAACTGAACTGTAACTTACGAGAACACAAGGATTTTTTTTTTTTTTTTTTTTCTGATTAGCATACATTGTCGTTCCATTTTGTCCCCTGAAATTTCCGAAACCCATATATTTCGTCAAACCGTTCGGCCTTGAGTTTGCCCAGAAAACATATTTCCATTCTGTATGCGTATTCATAAAAACCACCAGGAACCCTCAGCCAGGAACAACGCTTGCCCATTCGTTTCAAAACTAACCATAGGTTTTTGACGAAAATATGCCCACTGTGCTTCCCAGGCAAAATTTCAGCAACCTAACCTACCCTAACCTATCCCATCTCACTAGGGCTGTTTGGCTGAGGTGGCTGGCTGTGGTACTGAGATAAATATCCATATAGAATGGAAATATGCCCCCAGGAAATGTACCCAGAGGTTAGAGGGTGACGTCATAGCGTGCGGCTTTCAAATTTCGTCCCCAGGCCAGCTGACTTCCCGCGTGAGCTTAAGTTTTTCCGCGTGTTGACATGACTTGTCTCATTATGCTGACCGCGTTAGAACAAAAACGTGTTACTCAACCACGTGTTACTTAAGGATTGAGTGTATATGCGAAAACAGGTTAAGGAAGATATGTAACAGTAAGAAAACCATATGAAGACAAAGCAGACCGAGGGCAATTATGGCTATCTCATGTGTGGGGACAGCAGAAGGATGTAATGTACCTATTAATGATGATTATGAAAATGATTTACTTGGTGGGGGTGCTCAACATCCACTCACTCGATGTAGTGCTCCTTTGGGTGTCTGCCTTTTCCTCTCTTCCTTCCTTCCTCTTCTGTCTTTCTTTCCTTCATTCTTTCCTCTTCCTTCTGCCTATGGATGACTTTACACTCCTTCTGTCTTTCTTTACTTCACTCTTCCTCTTCTTTCTGCCTGTGGGTGACTCTACACTAACTGACATGCCAAATGGTCTCTGTACACCAGGAAATCATTTATTACACTGGGTGGTAACCATGTAACCAAATTATAGCGCATGGTGGTTTAGTGGGTAATTAAGACGCTCCAATCGGATTGAGCTTGTGTTGGTTTATCCAAGGGGTGGTTGGGGTTTATTGCTCACGTAATGCCACTCACGGATGAGTGAAGCTGGTCACTCTCATCTTAAATGTCAGGACCAGTCTGCCTAGCCCCGGGCTCCTACACTCCTCATGAGGCAGTATAGGATTGGATGATGGATAGACGAAAATGATAATGGCAATGATGATGACATGGAACAGGACAAGGAGGAGGAAGGACACCACATTCCGGGCAAACAAGTCTCCATAAAGTTGTTCAGTGGCTTACCTTGATAAGCTCTATAAGATGAGATGCAATGTGAGTGAGATAGTCACGGAGCCAAAGCTTCATGTCTGTGGCCACCTGATCATTGCGGCTTCGTCCTGTGTGCACTTTACCACCTACATCACCCACCAGCTCCTGTCAGATAAACCATATTTTTCTCAAACTGTACCAATAAACTGGAAACTGCTAATACAGTACATTTCATATAATGAGTCACTGTTATGGTGTTGAGGATGTTTTCCAAAACATCACAACTTTTCCAATACAACCAGTGCTGTAAACTGGGGAGCTGGCAAATTAGCTTTCTAGGTAGCAATGAAACCTTAACAGGCAATTTTTTCTGATTTACTGTGACACAGCAAAAATAAACATTAAGAAAGTAGTATACAATGACTTTCTATGCTGTACAGTAGAGCTGCCTGCCCATGTTGGTTGCGTGCAAGATGGCCACTACATTACAATCACATATTGGTAATACATGTAACACTATCTTATACAGAAAGGGAATACTGAGGTAATAACAAACTTGCCATGGATGCAAATAATCACCTCCTACACCATTATGATGTCAACTACTACCACCTTGTAATCTTCTTCAACACATTAAAACTTCTGACAAGATATGATGCTCAAAGAGTCAAGAGTGAAACCATGAATGTCTACCAGAACTTTTTCTGGGAAAGGCAAGTGGCACACCTCAATAGTCAGCTTTATGGGCCACTGTTTTCAAAACATTAATGCAGTAGGTGTGTGTAAGTATAAGCTACATATAGATACAATGGAATCTCCTAAATTGTGCGATCCTCAATGGCAGATTCATAATATGGCAACATCAAGCAACAAGTCTGGAATATCAGTAACTCACAGAAATTGCACAAAATCTGCAAATTTCATTCATTCATTGCCAGACGCCATGTATCCCAAACGGGGTGGTCAAGGCTTAGAGTTAATTGTTTTAAAGGGAGGGGCACTAATCCTCCACCAACCCCATTTGACACGTAGGGAGAACGTTATGCCAACAGCATCTGGTGTTCCCAGGCAGTCACCCATCCAAGTACTAACCAGACCCAACGTTGCTTAACTTCGCTGATCGGACGGGAAGCGGTGTACTCAACGTGGTATGGCCGTTGAAGCCTCAAAAGTGACACTTTTCTGATGTCTCATATAATACATGCAACCATTTTGGTACTTCAAGCCCGCGTGTCTAGCCTGGTGTAAACCAACTGTAGTCAAGCATGGCAATTATTAAACCAATCACATTCAAGCATAGTACTTAATATAAGCAAATCACAGCACTTTCATCCCACGCCAAACATGAAGGACACGCGCGCTTGACGACCCGGCGCCAAGCTCAGAGCATTGCCTCCTCTCAGTTGTTGGCGAATAGTTCTGATGTGGTTTACAAGAGGATTTTTCTTTCACCAGGACTTCATCTGCCTGCCCAGTATTACCATGGCTGATCGTAACCCTCCTAAGCCTACAATTTCTTCAAGGATGGGGAAGATGAATCCAACATTAACTTACACTTAAAAGTTAGATGTAATAGGGAGGACTGACAGCAGTGAGAAGAAAGCCAAAGTTGCCCACCATTACAGATTCAATGAGGATGATCTCTCCAACTGGCCGCATTGTTTACCAACCACCACTCCAACTGGATACATCAGTGTATCAAGAGCTTTCAAAGTAAGTTTATAAAAATGCCCAGTAGCTGTGGTAATCCAGGATTAATAACAAATAACCTGTGAAAGACTCACTTCAATATAAAATAAGGACAGGCCGCACTCATATAGCGGAGAATTAAGCTCAAGATAATTCTTTTCCATTTGGGTGCAGCCATTCCACCTACATGATAAACTCACGATCTCAAGTTAAGTAGTTTTGGTACACATGCAACACAGATAATTAGTTGTTGCATTATGACCAAGAACTGAGTGGAAAAAAACAAAATATGTACACCTATATTTTTAAGGTATACAAGGACGAGGGCATGTCGCCACTGGCAGTGTTAACTGACAATCTCGCCAACTGGCCACGTTGTTTGCCAACCACCGCTCTGACTGGATGAGTCCATGTATCATGCATTATAAATCCTCATTTATATCTTTCAGAGGTAAGTTTATAAAAATGCCCTGTAGCTGTGGTAATCCAGGAATAATAAGTAACATGTGAAAGACTCATATCAATAGAAAATGTGGAAGGGCTGTGCCCATTTGGTAAAGAATTAAACTCAATGAATCAATGATTCTTGTGACGACACAGAGGCAGCTGAGGGCACCGACAACATCACTTCTATTGCCTCCACACTGGACCCTGAGGGGTTCCTGAGGCAGGCTGATGAGTCGCAGCACCATGAGGCAGCAGCACACTCACCTCGTGCTGAGAGGCCGCAGTCCACTTCAAGCCTCAGAATCCTTCCCCCCTCCCCCATCCATTCAAGCAATGTCATCAGTCAGAGTCAGGTAAGAATCTACAATATTGTTCATTCCCATTAAATATGCTTTACTAATTTCTTTTCCAGGCTATTACTGTTTGCTGGTGACCAGTCTGATGAACATTTTGGGTTTGGGTGGCAACTTTTCTATTATGACAGACCCGTATGTGATTTTCTCCATAAGAATAACTATTTCTCATTCGCAAAGTTCTCAAATTGCAGCATGTGCTCAGTCTCATAAAGCTAGGATTTAGGAGATTCCATTACAGACAGATAGACAGACAAGTAAACAGACAGACAGATTGCAATGGACAGACAGACAGACACAGAGATAGACAGATAGATACTACGTACACTGTACACCATTTTTGTTATGCACGGGTCATGACATGATCCAGTAAGTGGAAGGAAACAACTCTCCATCAGATGCCCTTGACTCATTCAATGCTAGGCTACTGGCAAGAGGAATTAACATGACTTACTGTACCTTGAGACGTCTTTCATTGGCAGTATGTATGTCCTCATCACCTGGCTGTATGTTAAAGGTATTGGCAGCCCACTCCTCCTTCACTGCCTGCAGACCCCCAGTAATGCTGCCACACTCCTCTGCTGTCAACAGACCAGCCTTCTGCAGTGCTCTAGCATAAGCCACACTCCCCTTGAGGCACAGAGATTAGACTGCTATCAGTGGTACTGTGGCATTATACAGATGTGTGTCTCTATTTAATGAACCACTGGTAAATCAAGTACAGAGGTCTCTATATATCTGCAGTTGGAAATAGTATAATGATGAAACCAAAATACAGTATGATGCTTAATTGGGGATATTTGTTTGTCCAATGATAGAAGCACTCCTATCAGGATCATGTGTTCAATAAAACAAAGGTCTATAACAGCTTAGGAGCAGACAAGTGAGTTTTGTTGAATGGCCCATCCATAACATATAAGGATAGGGTTTATATGTTTATGTGGAATAGGATCAAATATATGGCTGCTAGTGAGCAGGGACAGGTCAATCATGGCCATCAATATACATAAAAGGGCCACGTTGTTTTTGTTTGTTAGTTTGTTTGTATGTCCTTTAATCATGCCCAAACCAAGGGCCAGAGACCACCAGATGCATATATATTCTGCATCAGGGTGGCCCAAGGATGGTTTTATGGGGGGTGTCAAAATTCAGACCTGGGTCATTTAAGGTCACCGGCAGAGTGTTTGCCTTTTTAGCCCGGGCAATGCTGGGTTCCCCTGCAGCCCAATTTTTGGCATGGGGACTTCTATGACCTCCAGTTCGGACACAGGCTATGTGAGGTTGACCTCCGAGGTCATTTGAAGTCACTGGTTGGAGGTCATTTAAGGTCACCAGTAATTCACGCTCAAACGACTGGACCAGCAGCCCATTTTTTGGCATGGAGACTCATATGACCTCCAGTTCGGACATAGGCTATGTGAGGCTGACCTCCGAGGTCATTTGCAGTCACCAGTCACAGGTCATCTGAGGTCACTGGTAACAAATTCAACCAGCAGCCCAATTTTTGCACTGGAGACTCATATGACCCCCAGTTCGGACTCAGGCTATGTGAGGTTGACCTCTGAGGTCATTTGAGATCACCAGTGATAGTAACAAGGTGCACATAAATACTGTGCATTTGTCTGCGAAAGCTGAATCTGAAAGTTCCTAGACCTCCTATAATTCCTCTTCAAAAGCACAAGAAGTATATAATGTTGCTGGAGTAGAAAGAAAGACTGAACTAGAACAAACAGGATTAGAGTGTTCGCCTTTTGGCCCAGGCAATGCCAGGTCCTCTTGCTAGTCTTGGATAAAAGAATAAGAAGACAATACGAATAATCTCACCTGAATATCCTGCTTCCACATGGCTTTGTCATATGAGATAGAGGCATTGAACTTTTCCATCACTGGGTCTGTGGCACCTTCAAATCTGCCACCCCATAGCTTTACCCCCTCTGATGCTCCCTCAGCAGACATTATAAACAGTTTGTGTATCTGCAAGGGAAAACTAGACTGAAAGAATTCACCGTCACCATCACTGTAACCAAAATTGCTAACAAGAAGACTGTCTCCTATTCTACACAGAAAAATAACTGTTCAAATTTCTGATTTTTTTTTCTTTTTTAAGGAATGATTATTATGGGAAAGTGTGTTAAAAATACTGTGCATATGTAGGACCGAACATTAGCATCTTATTAAACTAAGTTTAGGATCCTTAGGGCCTAATCTTGGCATGCTTCAGACCTAACCTTAGCATCATTTGAACCTTTTGGACCTAGCCTAGCCATCCTTCAGTAGACTTAATTAAAGAGGACAAAAAAATCACCCACATCATTCTTAACCTGACAATGAAAGCCACATCCTTCAGACCCATCCTCATCCTTTAATCTTCACCAAATCATTCTTGTTTCATTTTCTCTACTGACCTCATACTTAACCCCTTGGGGTTGGGGATTGTCTATAAAATCGACCATCAAGAGCAGGCGTTTTTCGCAAAAAACAGGTGATTCTTCAAAAATCACTCCCATGAAAACTAATAAACCGATTGTAAAAATCTTTATACCAAGTAAAGCAAAGTACAGCTCTTTAGCTTTCAAATGAGTGGTGTTCCAATGTCCTATGATTATATATTGTTGAGCAGTGGCTGAGAATGTGTGTCTAAACATTCTGGAATGAGGACAGATGTCTCCATGAGACACTTTCCAGGAGAGGAACCAATCTTTAGGGGTTAAATCTAACCTCCATACACTTGTCACACAGTACCTATCACACAAAATAATACTAGAAATCTAAAGATTATAATCATCATCAATATCCTGCACCTTTTTTCAGATGGGGTGAGGTAGGGTACACAAAGCCAGGAAAAGGCAAGAATACAATACCATAGTGGAAAAACTAACCAACAGCATGACAAATAGCCTAAAATGGGTCACAAACACATTCATTTCACAAATCAAACCCCTAGAATCCCAACTCCACCTGACAGGTACCGTACACCGTCCATACATAGCTTCACATTTACCCATCAGAATCAATCTGACATTTGTCAGTTTAAAAAAAAAAAAAAAAAAAAAAAAAAAAAAAATGGTAATCTTCAAGGAGACAGGGGATAACCTCTTTTTTTTTTTTTTTTTTTTTTTTTAAACCCCTGCATGTGATTCTTTGAGTATTTTCTGAGTGTGTTTTCAAGTTTAAATGTTTTTTATTTCTTTTACAAGTGGTGAACAGCACTTAAAAAGTAGTCTCTCTTTACAAAGGTCTATCTATCTATCTATTGCCGGACGCCTCAATCCCGTTTGGGGTGGCCACAAACAAATCGCCTCCAAGTCGCCCTGTCCCCCGCCATTTCACTCCCCTGCTCCCAACTCACACCCCCCTCTCTCATATACCTCTCCACCCCATCCCGCCATCTCATCCTCGGCCTCCCCCTCCCTCTTCCCCCCTCCACCTCACTCACATACACTTTTTTCGTCAGTCTTTCACCCTCCATCCTCTCCACATGGCCAAACCACCTCAGTGTGTTCCTCATAACGCTTCCTATCACATCCACATCCACACCACAACGCTCCTTTATATATATCCTCATTCGTCAGCCTGTCTTTCCACGTGACTCCACAGGCTCCTCTTAAATAACTCATTTCCACTGCTCTCACTCTTGACTTGTGTCCTTCCAACAATGTCCAAGCTTCACTTCCGTACGTTAGAGTTGGTATCACAATACTGTCATGTAGAAACTTTTTCACTTCCATGCTCACTTCCCTGTTTCTTATCACTGCTTTCAAAGAACCAGCAACCTTTCTTCCCTGCTGTACCCTTTCAAGCACTTCACCCTCCAAACCTCCATCCTTACTCATCACACTACCCAAGTACTTAAACGTACTCACATTTTCCAATTCCTCACCATCCAACCTCGCTGTACATTCACTAACTTCACCTCTCTCAAAGACCATCACTTTACTCTTCCCTACATTCACCTTCAGATTCCGTTTCTTACACACTCTCTCAAACTCATCCACCAAGCCTTGCAGCTCCCCTTCGTCTTCACTCAACAACACAGTATCATCTGCAAACAACAGTACAGGGAGTTTCCAAACACTATCCTCTCTCTCCACTACCCTACATAAGAAGCAAAAAAGTTGATGTATCATCTGTAGGTCCCCTCAAGCTGGATAATTGTAATTTAACTGCTGATTGTGGCAAAATGGCAGACAGCTATCTGCAAATTCTGTTTGGTTTACCGTATACAACCCATGAATTAAATAGCCCCTTCCCACACCAATTATCTGATGAAACTATCCACTTGTATGCGGCCTTCATGGATTTGGACTGAGAAAGCATATGACAGGATATATAGACAAAGACTGTGGAAAGTATTAAGAATATATAGAATAGATGGGAAGTTGATGAGTGCTGTGAAGAGTATGTATGAGTGTCAAGACTGTAGTGTGTGTGGATAGTGAATTATTATTTAAGAAATAACAACAGTAGCATAGGTTAGGTTAATTACAGTGAGTTAGGTAAGGTTGAATTGATTATAATTTAAATCTGGCAGCACAACTGACAGGATCATATGCCACTGGTAAGGTTAGGTTAGGTTTAGGTTGGTTAGATATTATAATTATTTCCCCATGAAACCTAGAGTTTTGACAGTTTTCGGTGCAATTCATACAACCCTAACCGTCACAACCGCTGGAATGGTCATCCCACCAACCAAACTGCCGGTTCATTATAACTCGTAAATATATGCATTTCCGATGGTATGAGGGTCAGATTCGAATGAATCACAACAAAAAACTAACAAAAACGTCTAGGTTTCATGGAAAAATAGCTGTGGTGTATCTGCTTGGCAATTACCGAAACGCCATCAAAGTTGCAAACTTACCAAAAACAAACTCCACAAATAGGCCTTCAAATTTTTTTTTGTTCACCCACTCCTTTCCACAGCCTGGCACTCTCTGCACTGCTACTACCTTGGCACTGCCGCCTGACAACAGCTGCCCAGAAACAATAATGATAGCTACCGTATATGGCAGTTTACGAAAACTACGATTTTTTTTTAAGCAATCAGTAAATTGTCAGGGTAAATTCTACACTGTACTTCTCCGTGATATCAAACTGAAAATGACAGCTGAACATATTAACAGGTCACATTAAGGGCAAACCACAACCAACATAGAGCTCAGTTATCCCACCCCTAATCAACAAACTCAAAGAAATGGCCACACCCCATACTGGATTGCGTGTGGGTATAGATACCTGGAGATAGATTATTATTATTATTATTATTATTATTATTATTATTAAAATATAATGAAAATTCTTTGCCGAGATCGGTAACTGACACGGTAGTAAAGGCAACGCAGCAGCAGCCAGTGAGCCAGCTGATCATCAACAACAACAATGGCGGACTTAAGGTCGGATGTGCGTAACGACTCTGATATGGCCGTCAATGTGGCCACCCCAGACCCAAAGAACGTCCAGGAACTAACTCAGTATGTAAGTAAATATCATAACATCTGATTTATCCAATGACTCTGCATATTTTCTCTCTCAAATATAAGTTATTGCTCTAATGCGTGGAGGTCTTGATCAGGTTGCCATGCCAACATCACAAAACATTAACTTTGGCTGTCGGCAAATTAAACATTGTTTTAATTAACATTATTAACTCCCCGTAGTCATAGCCATTATTCACCCGTAATGAGTGTTGAGTCTGGCAAAGGTTTTGTCGTAGTTGTAGTTTTTCAGGGCATGGTAGTTGGAAAATCAAGTGTCGCATTTTATATTGTTCATCATGGTTTGGTCATACAATTTCTTGCAGAAGTCTAACATCAACAAAACAGCCCCAGTTGCACAGCCAGACCTGTGGCATTAGAAAAACTTTAATATACATTGTTAATTTGGCTTCAGTGAAGGTGTTACTGGTATTTATTTTGCGTGTCATGAACTACCATACAGTTTTGTTGTAATTTCATTCATTTTGTTTGTAAAAGCTCCACCATGCTTGCATGCATTGGCCTTGGTCACCTAATGACGACTATCCCTACTGCTCAATCTCTAGCAGCCTCCCTGCTCAGTCTCATATCCATGAGGTCAGATTCTGTGACTTAATCCAGGTCTTTTTTGGTTTGCCTTGTAACCCTATGCTCATCATTCACACTTCTCACCCTCTGCACCCAGCTGTGATCTTCCATCCTCTTTATATGTCCCAAACCATCTCAGTTTACCATCTCATCACAGCAGTAATACATTCAAGTCTTATCCTTCCTCTCAGCTCTTCAGTCACAATCCTAGCCCCTCTTTCTGGACTTCCCCCAACCTAGCCACAGAGCTAGCTCCATCCCTACCTCTAGCATATAACATGTTCCCCAAATAACAAAACACCCACATACTCATGCACCTCTCTAGCAAAGGTTAATTGTTTCATGCCTCTCAGTCTCTACATGCTCTCCCTGGCACTCCACTCACACAAAATCAGCATCATTTACCAGCCTACCTCTGAGACCACATTTCATGTGCACCCTCTTATCAAAAACTCTGCACAAGATGGAGTTAATTCCCATACCCTTGTGGCAAACTGCACATGGCCACACTCCCTCTGCTTTGACAGTAGGTGTGCCTCATTCCACTTCTCCACTTCCTGAATCAATACTACTCATTTCAGTAAGATAAAACTGTTTTACAATTTGTATTTAATGGATATTAAATATGTTAATGGGGACAGTCTCCAGACTTTTGGTGCGGTCAGGATGGGATGAATAGCTTGACAACAACATGGCTCATTTCCATTTTGTTTGAAAATTGTTTGAATCTGGCAGCAGATTTCAAATCACCTCCTAGGAGTATGTAACTTGGGATGGTATCTTAGGAAATTGTATGAGATTGTTTGAAATTGTTTGATCATGATATGACTATAAATTATGCTATAAGTTACTGTTATACGTTTGGGGTGATCTCTCCACTGACGCCTCAGCTTCCATTAAAAGAGGATTATGCTGGGTTCCTAAACTGTTGGTTCCTATATAGTGGTCAACTCTGATGACAGAGAACTGTGTGGGAATTCACTTGGCCTCATGGAGCATACCATAGGCTGTCTTGGTCCTTTACCAAGTGAGGTTTGCAGCATTACTTTCCCAAGGAATAATTTATTTTGATTAACTGAGCTGGCCATATCTGTGCTTTATCTTGTATAGCTGGATGGCATTAGCCCTATCTGAATCTGAGTTGAAAGCTGTAGTTTAATAACTTGTCTTGGTATGGTAAAGCCATTTATCTCAGTGATGTGTCTTTCTGGCCCCTTTACACTCCCAGCAGGGTGTCTGAGGAATTTGAGTTTCAAATGGAGGGAATTTATGAAAATGTTCTGGAAAGAGGTGAAGAGAGTTAGACAGTGGCAAAGAAGTTAGTCGGGGAGTGAAAGATAATATATGGTAGGATACTTATTGACAGAGTTAGGGAAGGAACAGAGGAATTAGTTGGAGAAGAACAGGGAGGTTTTAGGAAGAGAAGAGGTTCTGTAGATCAGATATTCTTAGATCTTTAGTGGAAAAGTTTCTATTGAAAGGAAAGAAGTTGTAGCCTATGTGGATTTCATGGATTTGGATAAAGCATATGACAGGGTGGATAGACATGGATTGTGGAAAGCATTAAGGATATATGGAGTAGATGGGAAGTTGTTGAATGCTGTGAAGAGTATGTATGGGGGTACTGTGTGCTAACCTGTAACACCACTTCCTTAATCCCATTCATGTATAATGCTCATTGCTGTTGGTCAGGTTCTAAACATTTTTGTATTGCTTTCTTGACTAAGCATAATGGTAGAAGTGGCCCCAGATGTGCCCAGATCAGCAATTTCCAACTACCGGGACTGTATTACGCTTATCTGCCTCCCATAGCACCCAGTTCAGGACTGCTCATTAGACCACTGTGCACCTCCTCCTCTGTCCTCCTTCACATCAGGCCCATCTACCATCACAGTTGATTTAAGTATAGAGTGTTGGTACAGCATGCCCTCATTTTATTATAAAGGATGTTTGAAAAAAAATCCATCTCATAACTGTCTATCTGTCTGTCTCTAGCCAGACGCCATAATCCCATAATGGGTGGTCATTTATTATATATCGAGTCTGTTATGACGGGTTCAGTGGGGATGTGTTTTTGGCAAAGGGTCACCAACCTGCCAAAGTCTAAAATCGGTTTTCCAGCTCACCTTAGCTGGTAGGTATTTCACTTCACTGCTCTTCTCTTGCTGCTTGCCACCAAAAATAAGTTTAAAAATTAGGCTAGTTTTCAGCTCAAGTTGGTAGTTATTTCACTTCACTGCACTTCACTTGCTGCTTGAACTCCAACACCACACCATTGTTTCATCTCTGACGCTAACGCATCCAATAGTGACCAAGTTTAAAGACCATCTTGGAACAAACAAAAGATTGTAAGCTTGCATGTTGGTGATCATATTCTGGTAAACGAAAATAATGGTTGAACATTGACCATTGAGGCTTTGTACTGGATCCTAATGATTGTGTAAGCAAAAATGCTTTGGAAAAAAAAAAAAAAATGTCATCATATAATTGATTCATCACATACTGGTTCACAGTATAATGAGGGTCACTATTTGTTTTTTCAGTGTGTTGTAGAGTTAAACTTTCTTATGAATATTGTAAGGCCAGTTTGAGGTGGTTTGAGCAAGCTTCTGGGGGTCATTAGGTGGCTCTGGGGGAAATTGGGACCAAATTCCTTTATTCCTATAAGCCCTTTGTCCTGTAATGTTGTTTCCATAATCCTCTACCAGAATATGGCATTAATAGGTAAGCCAGATGTACTAGGAGAATTTACTTCTACTGTATAAACAGTAATAAATTTGTACTTTAATTTGTTATGAATCATATTTTTTCCAGGTGACAGTGCTGCTACAGCAGATGCAGGAACGTTTCCAGACCATGTCCGACCAAATTATCACAAGAAATATCCTTTTATAACCAATTACTGTACAGTACGGTATAGAAACAACTATGTATAGTTTTGCATTATACTGTAGCTGGTTGTCAGTCTAATGCATAGTGCTTTATCGTGTGGGTAGTAGACAGTGAAACATTCATAGATTTCTAACCTTACTAAGTTGCAACTCTTCCTTGCATTGCACCTTACTTTGTTTATTCACCTCATTTTTTGTTTGCCTTATGTAATAACAACAACCAACTATCCATTCATATTACTGTACTTCCTTCCTTTGTTGTTAGTCCACATACTTCCTTAGGCATTTTTGTTTCAGCCCCTCATAATTATATTTTTGACAGATTTGACATCATATGCTTTAGCATGTCATGTACTGTACTTTGTAACAAGTTGATAGAAACAGAGAATACAGTATTGTAAAAGCCTTTTTTCTTTCTTTCTTTTTCTTTTTCTTTTTCTTTTTTTTTTTAGGAAAAAGAAATACACCTGAAAATTTTCCACACTGTCACTTAAAATATATTTGACCATAATGATGTTTCATCAGTGCTAACAGTAGGTGCTGAAAAACAAGCTTGCCAATGGCACAGGCTAAAATAAGGTGCAAGGAACAGCTTTGCAGTCAGTTAATATAAATACAGTACTCCTAAAATGCAGGTAAAACATCGAATGTGAACTGCATTGATTTTTTTTTTCTTTCTTTCTTTCTTTTTTTTTTTTTTTAACCGATCTTCCATCCCCCACTTCTTTCCTTCCCACCTCTCCTCTTCCTCATGTTCTTTCACTCCTCACTTTTTTCCTTTCCACCTTTCCTTCTGTTCTCTTCATTCTTGCCTTTCACCTTGTTTTCCTTCCATGTACTGTATTTAGGACTGGTACCAGAGCAGAATATGAAATTGAACCATTTCCACCAGAATTTGGCTACAGTACCAAAGCATGGATAACATTACTGTAGGTACTGAAATTAGACCTGAGCAGATTTGTAGAAAATTAAGATGAACCAGATTGCTGGAACTCATCTGAGATTTCCAGTAGCAACCAGAACCTAGCATCTTCCAGCACTTCCTTTCCTCTCCTTTCCATTCTCCCTCCTTTCATTGGTATATACTCCATCTGTCCTTTGTCTCCGTCCTTACTGCGTCCCACATTATTTTTTTGTTTCGTTTTTGAAGGCTCTAACATGCTTGCATGCAGCAGCCATGGTTGTCTAATGGCAGCTGTCCCTGCTGCATGATCTCTGGTAGCTTCCCCATTTAGTCACTTATCCCCGAAGTAACACTAAGTGACCTTATCCCAGATCTTTTTCAGTCTTCCTCTCGCTACCCTACTCCCAACATTAACATTTCTCTCTTTCTGCACCCAGTTATCATTCCCCATCCTCTCCACATTCCCAAACCATCTCAATCTTCCTCTCATCATCACAGCACCAATACACTCAGTCCCATCCTACCTCTCAACTTTTCCATCATAAACCTTGTCCTCCAAGGCTTCACACTCAGGGTCGCACCCCACGTTCACCTAATCATTGCAGTTTCTGCGAATATCCTCTTCCTTTACTGCCCAGGTCTCACTACCATACAGCATTATACTCCTAACACATGCCACATACAAAGATCCCTTAGCACGGAGGGAGAGCCCTCTCAATGTCAGGAGAGGCAACAACTCCCTGAACTTCTTCCAACCATTCCTCACTTTAACCACAGAGCTAACTCCACCCCCACCTCCAGAACATAACATGTCTCCCAAATGACAAAACTCTTCCACACACTCAAGAGACTCACCAGCCAGTTAAATCCTTTCACGCCTGGCAATCTCCACCTGCTCTCCCTGACACACCGCACACACGAAATCAGAGTTATCTTGTAGTCTGCTTCTGATACCACTACATCTCATATACACCCACGTATCACAAACACTGCATAAGATGGAATTACTTCCCATGCACTTGTGGCAAAATACACGTGGCCACTTCCCCTCTTCTTTGGCAGTATCGCCCCCTGCCCTAGATACCATCACTTTTGTTTTATCTGCGTTTTCTCTTAAGTCCTTATGTCCCATACCATCTCTCCATTTCCTAAATCTTTCCTACACCTCCCTTTCATTTTCTGCAATCAATACCAAATCATCGGCATACAGCATCTCGCACGAGAGTCCATTTCTGAAGTTGTGTGAAAGGGCTTCAAGTAGCATAATAAACAACAAGGGGCACAAGACTGACCCCTGATGCACACCAACATTCATGGAAAATTCCTCACTCAAATCTCCATTCACTCTTACCTTGGTGCGAGCACCCCCCATACATGGCCATAACTACCCTAACTGGCCACTTGTCGATCCCAAGCTTTCTCACTGCCCATTTCACCACCTCTTTAGGGACTCTGTCAAAGGCCTTCTCCAATTCAACAAAAACAAAGTACAAGTTCCCTTTTCTTTCCTATATATTTTTCTGAAGCTGTTGAACAATGAATATCGCATCAGTGGTCCCAATGCCTGACATAAACCCAAAATGCATCTCATCAATATTTACTCCTCTAATCATACCTTCTAGAACTCTCTCCATTACCTTCATTATCTGGTCCAAAAGCTTTATGCCTCTATAATTTCCTCTTTCCAGGGCATCACCCTTCTCCTTGTACACATTTACAGTTACACTCTTCAGTTACGTTCTTCTAATTACTATTATTATTAAAGTGGGGTTGGTGGAGGATTAGTGCCCCTCCCTGTAAAACAATTAACTCTAAGCCCTTGGCCACCCTGTCTGGGATACATGGCATCTGGCAATGAATGAATGAATGAATGAATTATTATTATTATTATTATTATTATTATTTTATTATTACAGTATTATTATTATTATACAAAAATCACCTTGTCGTAAAAACCCAGTCATTTCTAGCACATCAGTTACATGAAAGTGCAGTAATGGACCATGCAAGCCTCAAGCAGTTATAGATTGTAGACACACAGAGGCCGTTCTTTCGTAGTACTTAATTCTTTTTCAGAATAGCCTCGTGGCATTAATTTTATAACAGGAGTGCCATGTATTATGAACAGTGAAGCATCAGTACAGACATATCCTTATTTATTCATTACAAAAGAAAAATTTATTTACTAGTATCAGAACCATTTTAAAAGCTGGCAAATGATTTTTCTGTTGTAAAAAATTTGTTGTAGATATCTGTTACAGAAATGTTAATACATAAGGTTCATAGAAACAAGATACTGAATGTTATGTGAGAAAGTGAGGTACGGAGGTTGATGAGGCTATGGAACTGACAATGGATCAAAGTGAGTCGAAGTGTTTTGTACAGAGGAATGTATGGCAAAGGTTTGATATTCCTGTTTTTCCAGGTAAAGAGACAGTCATGGGATTGATTCTAGCTGAGAGGTGGTATGAAGCACGTATATATGGATGTTTATATCTGTGGGATGGAGTCAGGATTCAGGGGGTGTGGCTGGTGTGTGAATGAGAGTGTGGCCCATTTAATTGGGCAGATTTTTGGTTAGTTCCTCCTCCTGTCATTTTTTTTTTTTTTTTTTTTTTTTTTTTTTTTTTTTTTTGATGCTACCTCACCCCATTTTTAGATGGGAAAAGAGGTTTGGATGATGATGATGATGATGATGGTGATTTTAAAACTGAGACAGCGTTATAATGTGCCACAATCAGATTTTGAAAACAGTATTCATGAACAGTTGTATAAGTTACAGCACGTTTCCTTGACTACCAAGCACTAGATGAGATGGGTAATCGCATTGATGACCTTGAGAGGAACATTGCCGACCTCATGACTCAAGCTGGGCCAGAGGAAGTTGATAAATGAGAAGAACCTTGAAGAGGGTATCCTGTATGGCATGGGTTATATTGGCGAAGCAGTTGAATTCCCTAGCTAGTAAATAAAATTATGTGGAGCAAGTCCTCATTATATGTAGCTTTTAAAAAGTTCTGTTGTGTAGTGATTTCTTCATTGATTCCGGAAGTACAGTATTTCCATTTACCGTAATTACAGTGCTACCTATAAAGCTGCTTTTTTCCCCCAATTCATGTATGGAAGAGTTTTGATATATTGAAACTCAGCATTGACATACAATGAGGACCACCTGTACTTCAGTGATGGATCCAGAGGGGGATGTACAGCAAAACCAGACCACTCCCCCCCCCCCTCACTTCACTTCCATGAGTTGTTCTACAACTTTTTCAGACTGTCAGGTAAAAAAAAACTTCCTTTTTTTTATATAGACAGCAATACTTTTTTTTTTTTTTTTTTTTTTTTTTTTTTTTTTTTTTTTTTTTTAAATGCTGATGATGGGTTAAAAAAAATAAAAATAGATCCCCCCTCTTTCAGAAGACTGTATCTGCCCCTGTACTTTCATGCAGTTCATGTACTTATGAAACATGCTGAATTGCAAATAGTAGCCATATAACTGATTTATCCAGCCATTATCATATAATTTTTGGACTATTAAAATCATACAAAAAAGTTTATTGGTTATTATGAATGACTTGATGAAGAAAAGCTTAACTGATTTATTAGTTGTACCATACTAGTATTAATTCATTTGTTGTTATTATTATTTTTCTGCTGATTTTCAGTGTTTTATGATAAAAGAATATATATTTTTTCCTCCATTCAGTTTTTACAGACACATGAGAGTGGTTGTAGAAATGGAACAATACAAAGACCTGTCACCAAGATGAAAGTAGCCATTATTTAGTGTTCGTTAGAGCTGTATGAAATACAGTGCAACTTATAGCACAGTACTGTGGTGAGTTTGGGTGAGTGTATGTTATTAAGTGAACGATTGTAGAACTGCCTGTTCAAATGGTTTATATGTATTGCAGGACTATGTTTGATATTTGCACTGGAAAAGTATATATGTAGAGGACTGTATTGTATATTTTTGCTGGAAAAGTATGATGTGGTACTAAATTAAATGTTATGAACATATAACTAATAAATGAACAGTACTAGTTACTTTATATCTGCTGTGTTCTAAATGGATGAAAGCATTTGTATTTTTTCATTAAAAAACTGCACTGTGTGTAGAGGTTTCAATTAGCAGCAAACCATTTTGTGCAATAGAAAATTGTGGTTTGGTTATATAGTCAATCTTTTTCAGTATTCAGAAAAGAACACATACTAACCCCTTTTGTTAGTCCCATGTTGTGGTGCTGACTTGGTAATAACTAGAAAACTCACTATACAACAAACTAGCTCCAATATTACTTGTATTCAGCAGAACGCTGGCTTACACAAAATGAATAACTGCATCACCAACAAAAGCAGCACTCTTCATTCCAGACATAAATGAATGGCAAAAGCAGCACTTTTTTTATTCCAGACATACATGAATCTCAATTATACCCTCATGTCACTGTCTTTAACAAATCTCTCCCTTTAGGAAAAATAAATCCAAATTCATGGCCATACTTTGAACACACATGCCCTCTTGTCACACAAATTCAAGTCCTGTATTGCAAATGCTCGTAAACCAGATACCTTGAAAACACTCACAGCCATTATCTTTTAACAACAGGTGGAGTCACTAATTGCAGTCTACAAACAGTTCTAATGGAAAAAATAAATGTATGTGAACTCTGGCAGGGCCATCACCGTATTCACAGACCTGGTGAAAGTAATTCCAAAAAACAAAAATGTTCCCCACAAAGCTGGATTCCCATTCGGCAAAATTGACTAATATGTTAGCCACTTTTTAAGGCCATTTTTAATTTACTTAAGCTGTAATGAAATATTTCATTCACAGTTAAAAACAGTTGGAAAATTGATGTTTAGCTCATTTGAGTACTCATCACAACAACAATCCTCCTATCAAGCTGAATCTCAGTGAGTGTTGGTCATTTGCCTCACAAAAACAGCTAACATGTTAGCTGTTTTCTGCTTAGTGTGATACCAGCATAAAGGACCAGGTGAACTGAGAAAAACACACAGGACATTCAAAGGAAACTTCCCTTCCAAGAGAAAGTCAAGTTCATCCACCCAGACAGTGATGTGATCCTCACTTTTCTACTTCAGTATCAATACAAAACACCACTCACAAATATCCCAATCATTCCTACTGTGTCATGGATTCCCCTTACACCACAACACAGCTTATGAACTTACTCTCACAACACAGACAAACCTTCAAATAATATCTATGGAAGCTTTCAGCTAGAGGTTGCTGCAGGATTCCTGCAGGCCATTGTGATCACATCCAGATGAATTTGTGGTAAAGACAAGAACATCAAGAATAGTAGTTAATTATTTCTGATATTGTGAATAAATTAACAAATTATGTTGTTGGTGGACATAGACCTGATTAACTCATAGACTTTGTGAGGTTTCCAGATACTGAGCAAAATCATCTGGTTTGGACTAGAGTAAAATAAGTTGTCAGCAGAGATTGAAGGATTACAGGAGGTACTTTCTTAAGCCTTAGATTCCAAGAGTTTATAGTGGCAAGTAATATGTTCGTGCATTAGCCAGAGTAAGACAGATAAGTTGTCAGTTGATGTTTAAAGGTTAAAGATATGTAATGTCACTGTTCTGTACAGTACAGTACTTGTTGGACAGTTAGGAACAGTCACATTTACATTTAGGGACTGTTGCCAGTGCTAGCAATGTGTAGGACTTTCCACTTGATGGCAGCTTTCCAAGTATCATGATCTTGAGCCATTTCCTTCTCAATGCCCTGTCCTGAAGGTTACCATGCATGACTTCTTCGCAGGTCTTCCTCACCTTGCTTGTGGGCATTCTTCCCCACACATTCATACCTGTGACTCTCCTCATCCAGTTACCCTCTCCTTTCATCCACCATTATTCTTTTCTTAATGCAGAGGGGGGGGAGGAAGGATGGGAACCTGCAAAATTTTATGCTTTCCAGGAAAAACTGAACAAAATGGTGGCTGATACATTATTTGTTTTTTGAAATGGATCGGTGTTGATTACTGGATAATGAACCTCCCTGTCAGGGGGTTTGCTTGTAGAGACAAGACTTCAGACATGATAGTGTATTTTATTTAATGTTCCAACTGTCATTTTCATAATGGTTGGTGTTAATGATCTCCGTGGATATAATTGTAGTTGTAAAAGAGAAAATATCTTGGTAAGCAGTAAGTTAACAACAGTCACTGCCACTCTGTATATATTTTTTTAATACCTCCTCAACTTGTATTTAAGGATAGTAAAGTCTGTGTTGTCAGGACTTGCAGTGGGTGAGGATTATTGCTCATGTGAAACTAAAGATAATGAAGTTTCTTCAGTGGTAATGTAATTATGGTTTATGCTGAAGCATCGTCCACTTTATAGTGTGGACTCATAGCTAAAAATTTGTATGAAGGGTTTAGGATAAGTAAACTGAGAAAAGCAATACAGCCTCTCTGTTGTTTGTAGTACTGTACAGTTTTGTAACCTAGTTCCATTACTGTATTGTATTTCCTCTAGGTACAGGTACTGTATTTACTCCATTGTTATTTTTTAAGTTAATAACAAAAACAAATACAGGATTTCATGTGTGCCTATTGTCAGTTTATGGTTCTTTTAATTGTAATGTATAAGGATAATGTAATACAGTGTAGCTGGAGATCTGAAAGTTTTGGTTATTAGAAAGAGGCTTTATAGTTTAGAACAAATTTACGATCTAGAGAGTTATACATGCAAGGATATGCTCACAGTGTTGTGAGCTTTGGCATATTGTGGCAAATGAAAATCAAATACACACTTGTTTTTGCAATTCTGGAGAGGTAATGATCTTTTTCCCTTTAATATCTCCATGTATGCAGCAGTGTAATATATGTATTTAATAGGTTATGTGATTAGTTCATCTGTGTTGTCCCAGAAAATTCACTGTTCTGAAAGTTGCAGTGCAGTAATTAGGCCCACATTTTTCAGTAAAGTAAATCACCTTTTCCCTTCCCTCCCGTAGTTTGTCTTTCAAATTTTTGACCTTGGCTGCTCATAACTTATAGTTTGGCTGCAGTATGTCTGTATTTATTGTATGGCTTGGTGTTTAAGAACCTTTACTTGAAATTATGCCGTTAAAAGACAGGAATAAGGTAAATTTTAGAAGGGATGAGGTGTCAGTACCAAGAATTGACTTTATTTACCTGTTTTTATAGGATGTGAATTCAGACAGTGGACTGACACAAAACACTGGCTATTTGTGTTCAGTAGCATTTTGCCCTATTTACAGCTTGGTGTATGTATACACTCTTGCTTTGGCTACTAGCCCAACATGGGAAAAACTAAAGATACATCTGTATCATACCATGGAGATAGCACAGTTTTTTTTTTCAAGAAGTTCCTGCATCCCTTGACCTACTTGCTGCCAAAAGGTGACAGTGTTGCATTGGTGGTATAATTATAAATGAATGGGTGTTCATTATGTAATGAAAGACATGAATGGTGAGTACAGTAAGTTCACTAGAGGTCCATGTAGCAGGCTGTATTCCATAGAATCTACTTGTACAGTATAGTTGGAGTGAGGTTGGCTGATGTGCGATACTATTGTCTGCATTGACATTAATATTTGTCAGTTTGTGTTCTCTGAAGCAGTTTTATTCTTGTTGTACTCTAGTAATGTGCATTTTGTATTTATTGCCAGTATTCAAGGTTGTGCAAGCTTTAGTTACCTAGTTGTATTTTATTACAGAACAATATGGAATTTCTGCTCATGTCCACTGTTAATGACTATTTAAACTATAGTTGCAGTGCTGCCACACTTTGCCAGAAAGAAGAACAAGGAATGTAGGAACTTCCTGAGGCAAGTGTTCATAGTAGAAAGTACAGGTATCTTATTGATACTTTTTTTTTTTTTTTTTTTTTTTTTTTTTTTTTGACACCAGGGGAGATAATAATTTATGTGACTTGGTATTACTGTTATTTTTGGCTTGCAGGTTTTCATGCCTCACTTTGGGTTTGTTGTACAGTCTGAGACAAGAGTCTGTCTATTGCAGTCTTTAATCCCTTTTACTTCTCACTTCCTTCTGCTGCCTGATATAAGCTGAGGTAGTCTTGGTATGTTTCAGTGCCACATAGATGATTCTCTTTGATATAATGTATCAGGGAGGAAAATGATGGACATGGCGTAAGAGTGAAATAGAAAGTAGATCCAGTTGAATAACAGGTGTACCTGCAGTAGTTCCTGATAGCATTATTTCTTGCAGCAACACATCCATGGGCCGTGCCAAAATTTAAACCCCTCCACCCCACCCATGATGGGCATGGCTCCACTAAAATAGAGTGGGATATTAGTAAAGTAACAGCTCAGTGTATCCCTCCCATTTTAATATTGGATCTAGGGTTTTGGTTGATAATGATGGGGAATAAAGATCATAAGAAAATTAAGAGAAGACAGAAAACATGATGGAGGTGAGAGTGTCCTGGGAATGATGAGTAGCTGTTATAGAAAGTCTTGGAGGATTTTGTATCCTGGCTGTCTTATACAAGTCAATAGGTAGATAGAATAACCAGTATTGTGGACCAAGTACATAGTATAGTACTGTGATTATAATCTGTCCATAGTGTGAAACTCCAAAAAACCTGTCTCATAAACTATTCACAACTTACAGTCATCCTTCCTCCTCTAGCTCATGTGAAGTTTCTGGACCCCTTTAATCTGATAACTTATTTTTCCATGTTGTTATTGCTATTTGCACATGATTTTATTTCAATTTGGGGAGATGTCTTGTTGTAGAACAGTCAGTAAATAGGGTATCTAATCCCTCTTGTCCAACAAACTTCTCTTAAACTGAATGAAAATAATCATGTAGTAGCAGAAATAAAATATGAGTGTGTGGAAGAGTTTTGTGATTTAGAGGACATGTTGTGTGCTGAAGGTGCAGCTGGAGCTAGCTCTGTGGCAAAGGTAAGGAGTGATTGGAGGAAGGGAGCTGTTGCCTCTCCTGACATTGAGAGGGCCTTCCCTCAATGCTAAGGGATCTTTGTATGCAACATGTGTTAGGAGTGTAATGCTGCATGGTAGTGAGACCTGGGCAGTTGAGGAAGAGGATGCTCATAGGCTTTGATGTTCAGAAATGATAATGATGTACTGTATGTGCATCCTTGAATGCGAGGCCTGTGGGAGCTAGGTTTACGATTGAAGAATTGTTACGAAAGATGGGACTGAAGTGAATTGATGTTGTAATGAGGAGAGGTAGATTGAGATGGTTTGGGTATGTGGAGAAGATGGAAGATAACAGTTGGGTGCAGAAAGTAAGAAGTGTGAATGTCGGGGGTAGGATTGTGAGAGGTAGACAGAAAAAGACGTGGGACGAGGTCATAGAGTGTGACCTTGGGGATAATGGACTGGATAGGGAGGCTGCCAGAGATCAAGTAGCATGGAGAGCTCCCATTAGATAACCAAGGTTGACTCAGCATGTTTGAGCTTTTATAAATGATACGAACAATTTGAAACTAAGAAGTGTGTATGTTCATTATTGAGATACCTGCTCAATGATTTAGCCAATGCAACACAAACCAGATGGTAATACAGGGTACCTTGAGGAAGGATGGGTCTGGAATGGACTGGTGTTGTGATGAGGAGGGGTAGATTGAGATTGTTCGGGCATGTGGAGAGGATGGAAGATAACAGCTGGGTGCAGAACGTGAGACGTGTGAACGTTGGTGGTAGGGTTGTGAGAGGCAGAGCGAAAAAGACCTGGGACGAGGTCATAACGTGGTACCTCAGGGATAAGGGACTGAATAGGGAGGCTGCCAGAGATCAAGCAGCATGGAAAGCTGCCATTAGTTGACCAAGGTCGAAGCATGCTAGCATGTTGGAGGCTTTATAAATGATACAAACAATTTGAAACTAAGAAGTGTGTATGATCATTATTGAGACACCTGCTCACTGATTTAGGGTCAATTCAGCACCCAGCAGATGGCAATACAGGGTACCTTGAAATGATAATGTCCTTTTCTTATGAAGCATACCTGTACAGTACATTACAGTACAGTATTGAGCATCAGTTACTTTTAAATGTCAGTTATGTGAAATGTATGTTTTGAAAAATGTTCACCTGGAAATGGTATACCACCCATAGTTACAGTATTAACTGCACAAGCCCTTTAATTGCTAGAGAGCTTCCCTTGGCTGAAAGTTTTCAAATGTGACTGCAGAAGTTATACAGCTAATCCTCAAGGATATTAAATTCATCTTCATTGGACATTTATTATTGATAACCAGAGAAAGTTGAAAGGCAAAAACTAGAAAATGATGGCACTATATTGGCCTGTTACAGTATGGCCATCTGTTGGGTGTTTGCTGTACTATGGAGGTAAATTGTTGCAGATGGAGAAATAACTGATGCCAAAGATTTTGAGAATGGACTACGGTTACCCAGGGCTTGAGAGGACAGTAGTTTTTTTAAGGAAGTAATGTACTGTATTTCAAATAAATTTCTTATATGTTTCAGTTATTTCTATTGCTGTGCAAAGCAGAAATCAGTATATGCAAAGTGCAGTAAACCTTCCATTATCTGCGAGTTGAGTGAGTTAGTAGTACACTACATTAATGAATTATTGATGAAATAGTCTAGATTAATATCTGGCTGTTCTAAGAGCCAGTTAGAGTACAGAAAGACCTGTTTATATGTGTCCCTTTGTATGTTTGCCTTTGCCATTAAGTACATTGTGATTTACAGGAAAATTACATGTTGAAAGTCCATTGTTATATATAAAAGCTGAATTACCAGTTCTGGAGAGGGATGCGTTCACATGGTGGGACATACTGTATAACTATGGCTCCAATGCCTGGTTGTACATGTGTCCCTCAATAACTTCCCTATCCCGAAAAGAAGGATGACAGGCTGCAGGAGGAGGGCAGCTTTAGCCTGCAGTCCACTGGTTTCACATTTAGATAGGCCTGGAGTTGCAGCTACTACTGATGTTACTCCCAGTTCCCCCAGTTTGCAGTACAGGACCAGTTGCATAAGTATTTATTTTGGATCACATCACTAGCATAAAAGAGGACATACTCAGTACAGTACTTTATATAAATATCTTAGGAAATGGATCATGCTTCTATGTGACTGTCACCAGTCTTTATGAAACACAAACAAACTTTTTTTTTTAATTATTTTTTTTTTTATAACACCGTGTCCTCCTTTCTTCAATAAGGGCTAAGGCATTGTCCCTAAGTTAGGCAAAGGACTTGGTTTGGAGCATGTAGCACTTTATGACCGGATACCCCTCCTGATGTCTACCAGTGACCCTTGGGTGGGCTTGAACCTCTGATCTTTGTCAGAGCGCTACTTTTCTAAGCAAGGCAGCTCACCTTGGTGCAGCGCAACTCACGACTTTGGTCTTGAGTCAGGCACTCTACCACTGAGCTGCCATGCCCCCCATATCTCATTCTTATCACAGAATCAGAAGTGGATGTGTCCCATTCGGTAACATGTGAGGGTGAAGACCGTGAAATTAACCAGCAGCCCAAGTGTCTGAGGATTTGCCATTCCCATCTGACCCGTGACCTTTTGATGTTTGGGGATTCTCCTCCACTCTGTTTGAGTTATTGTATATTGCTGTCTTCCTGTTCTTTTTGATAGCTTCATTTAAGTGCTGTCCTTTAACAATCTTTCTGTTATTTATTTTGTCTTGGCAGTCTCCCACTTTCAGCTTATGGTTTAAATGAATCCTAGATCTTTCCATGAGCAGTTTTATGTTGCGGTTAGTTTATACAATATTGGTCTTTTTCATTTCCCACATTAAACAGTACTCTTGACATTCTCCCAGACTGTTTTGGTCATGCCTTAGCTTAATTTTACTTGCATTTGTTTTCCTCTTTTTTTTTTTTTTTTTTTTTTTTAATGATTTCTTTAACATCTAATATATTTTCTTTTTAACTGCTGTAGTTCCATGTGGTCTTTGATACCGAATGCTGTGAATCAATTACTGTATTCAATTAATTCAGCAGCCTGTATTCAATGCTGGAAGCATAATAGTAGCCAAACACATACTATGGCAGTCCTTATTATATCTGAGTTTTTGTTAAGTAATTTCACACCTTTTTTTTTGTATAGATTGAGGTAGGTGGTGGCGACCATCACCCACTCACTTGATGTAGTGCTGCCTACTTCTTCCTTCACTGTTATTACTCTTTTTTTTGTGTCTGCCCTCTCCCATCCTATTTCTCCCATCTTTCCTGTCGCTTTTTATGAGGTGGCTTTACAGTACATTGAGTGACAAACCAAATGGTTTCCTGTAATTCAGGAAACCATTTACAGTGCTGGGTGGTAACCATATAACCAACCCATTCATGTTCCCTCCATGTCAGCAAGTGGATTGGCTGAGGGTTAGTGCCCCTCCCCATAAAACAGTTAACTCAAAGTCAAATGGCCACCACTTATATGATTATTGCATCTGGCTACAGATAGATAGATAGATAGATAAATTGGGGAAACTAGCAAATTGGTTTTTATTGGCAGCAATTGAACTTTTGTTCACTTGTATACAGTAGTTTAATGTAGACATAATGGTTAAAAAGAATGTAAAAAACATGAAATACTGAGTAATTTTTTAATCAAATATCGTGTGATGTGAGGGTGAGGGTACAACGAGGGAGCAGAAGGGCAAGGGAGTGATGGAGGAAAAGCTCCTAACAGAGGAGAGGAGGAAATACTTGGCAGACATGGAGAGACCACAACTGGGGTGATAAGCTTATGGGGAAGGGTATTCAAGAGAAGGTTGGGACTACACTTGACCATACTGAGTTGACCAAAAGATCCATCTCAGTCTTGAAATTCAACCCAGAACAAGAAATTGGTACTGAAACATTGAATGAGTTCATGAAAATGTGCTATGGATGGTTGTAGAGCCATGGTATTATCTTACTGTGCCATATGCCATAAGCTTCAAAAGGCAAAAAATCTCCAAATTAAAGCGAATGAAATATGTGGTACCGGGTATTTTCCCGTCCTTAACCCCTTGAGTAGTTTGTCTGAGTACTCCTAGGATGTAACGTATGAAACAAAATTCAAAATGGTTAAATAGAGAGCATTCTGTGGCAAAATGTAATAAACTATTCATACATACATACATCATCTAATCCTGTGTTGCCCTACGAGGACCGAAGTTGCCCAGAGCTAGGCAAGTTGGTCATGACATAAAGATGAGAGTGACAAGCTTCACTCATCCCTGAGTGGCATTGCATGAACAATAAACCCCAACCATCCCTTGGATATAAACCAGCACATGCTCAGTCCAGTTGGAGCACCCTAATTACCCACTAAATCACCAGGTGCCAGGATTTGGTCGTATGGTTACCACCTAGTGTAGTAGATGGTTTCCTGGTGTACAGGAAATTATTTGGCTTGTCACTCATTGAATGAATTCATGAAAATGTGCTATGGATGGTTGTAGAGCCATGGTATTATCTTACTGTGCCATATGCCATAAGTTTCAAAAGGCAAAAAATCTCCAAATTAAAGCGAATGAAATACGTGGTACCGGGTATTTTCCCGTCCTTAACCCCTTGAGTAGTTTTTCTGAGTACTCCTAGGATGTAACGTATGAAACAAAATTCAAAATGGTTAAATAGAGAGCATTCTGTGGCAAAATGTAATAAACTATTCATACATACATACATCATCTAATCCTGTGTTGCCCTACGAGGACCGAAGTTGCCCAGAGCTAGGCAAGTTGGTCATGACATAAAGATGAGAGTGACAAGCTTCACTCATCCCTGAGTGGCATTGCATGAACAATAAACCCCAACCATCCCTTGGATATAAACCAACACACGCTCAGTCCAGTTGGAGCACCCTAATTACCCACTAAACCACCAGGTGCCAGGATTTGGTCGTATGGTTACCACCTAGTGTAGCAGATGGTTTCCTGGTGTACAGGAAATTATTTGGCTTGTCACTCAGTGTAGAGTCACTCGTTGACAGAAGGAGGAGGTTGGAAAGAAGGACATACGAGGAAAGAAGGAAGTGGGGAAATGGCAGCCACCCCAAAACAGCACAACTTCGAGTGAGTGGATGGTGAGCGCCCCAGCCTACCACTTTTCAAGAATATTTAAACAAAACCAGTTTTGCATAACTACACTCCAAAGGTGAGTGTGTGAAGTCTGTGGGCATGTTAATGATCTTTGCATGTTTGGAGGACAGTGGTTGGCAGGGTTACACCAAAATAGACTCACCTCACATTTTCCACTATCTTTCCTGCTAAACTCATCATAATCCTCATCATCATTTAATTTTACTTGTATACTAGTTGTTCATAATATTGATATGTGTGAATGATAAAAATCTTAGATTGATGGTGGGGAAGGGAGAAAAGGTGAGCAGATGGAGAGAACACTTTAAGGAACTGTTAAACACAGAGAATGAAAATAATGCAAGTATAAGTGACTGGAGAATGGCTTGGAGAAGGTGGGAGGTGTGAAGGGAGGAGGAGATCAGGAGAATGGAAGTAGTGGAAGCAATGAAGTAAGTCAAAATGCCACAGGAACTGATGAAATGTGTGGTGAAATGAGGAAGAGGGGAGAGAGAGTAGTAGAATGGATATGGTAGATGTGCAGATTGACCTGGGAGGAAAGTAGATTACCGGAGGATTGGAAGTCATATAATTATTCCCCTGCACAGTGGGAAAGGGGAAAAAGATGTGTGTGGTAAATATAGGGGCATTTGTCTTTTTAGTGTAATGGAAAAGTATATGGTAGGATACTTATTGACAGAGAAATTAGTTGGAGTAGAACAGGGAGGGTTTAGTAAGGGAGGAGGTTGTGGAGATCAAATATTCATCCCTAGGTCTTTAGTGGAAAAGTTTTTATAGAAAGGAAAGAAAGTTGTATGAGGCCTTCATGGATTTGGAGAAAGCATATGACAGGGTAGGTAGACAAAGAATGTGGGAAATATTAAGAATATATGGAGTAAATGAGAAGCTGTTGAATGCTGTGAAGAGTATGTATGAGGATGCTAAGGCTGCAGTGCATGTGGATGGTGAACTGAGTGAATTTTTCTACCAGAATGTTGGATTGAACAGGGATGTGTCATATCTCCATGGTTGTTCAGTCTGTATATGGATGGGGTTATAAGAAACAAGTTAGGGCAGTGGATGTTGGAGTTGCCATAATGAATGAGGGCAGCACTTGGAAAATTCCTGTTCTGTTGTTTGCAGATGATCCTTTATTGTTAAGAGATAAAGGGCTTGGTGAATGAATCTGGGACAGTGTGTAACGGACAGGATCTCAATGTGAATGTAGGGAAGAATAAAGTTATGGTCTTCAAGAGAAATGAACTCACTGAATGCACAGTGAAGCTGGATGAAAAGGAAATGGAAAATGTGAGTGCATTTAGGTGCAGTACTTTGGTAGTGTGATGAGTAAGGATGGAAGTCTGCAGGATGAAGCACTTGAAAGGGTACATCAGGGAAGAAAAGTTGCTTGTTCACTGAAAGCAATAATAAGAAATAGGGCAGTGAGCATGGATGTAAAAAAAGTCGCTGCATGATATTATGTGATACCAACCCTAACGTGTGGAAGCGAAGCTTGGACCTTGCTGGAAAGACACAAGAATGAGAGCATTGGAAATGATTTATTCTAGAGGATCATGTGGAGTTATATGGAGAGATAAACTGACAAATGGGAAGTGAAGGTGTGTTGTGAAGTGGACGTGGATGTGATAGAAAGCATTAGGAAAAATACATTGAGGTGGTTTGGCCATTTTGAGAGGATGGAGAGTGAGATACTATTGAGGAGAGTGTATGTGAGTGAGGTGGAAGAGGGAAAGGGAGGGGGAGGCTGAGGATGAAATGGAGGGTTAGAGTGGATAGGTATATGTGAGTGGGGTGTGAGCTAAGGGGAGAGTAGTGAAATGGGGGACAGGGTGATATAGAGGCAGTTTGTTTGTGGCCACCCCTTACTGAATTAAGATGTCTGGAAATACTGTAGACAGATAGTGTGTGGGTGTCTTAGAGGAGAAGGCTTTAACCCATGGATTGCATAATTACTGTACCTTTTTTTATCTCATCCCATGGTGCACAAAAAATTTTTTTTTTTTTTTTTTTTTTTTTTTTTTTTTTTTTTTTGGTAAACTTGAAGACAAGCATCCAGGGAATCAACTGGTGAAAAAAAAAAAATCTCCGTCTTTGCGTAGAGCCATATGAAAGTTTACGTAGGGGGGTAGTTAATTTTTTTTTTTTATTATTATTATAAACATGAAGATAAATATCCAGGGCATCATCTGGTAAGAAGAAAAAAATCTCTCCCTCCGTCTTTGTGTAGCACCATGCTTAAATTTGTGTAGAGGTGGAGTAGTTAACGGTGATGCTCAGCCAGCACAGCCTGAGCTGTGGCTCACAGTGTGACACTATGCAGCCTGAGCTGTGGCTTGCAATCCACGGGTTAAGCATTGGAAACTAAGTCCCTGAGAGTGAACACATGACTCTCACCTCATGATGGATGAGGCTTCTCCCGCCCTCCCAATCCTCTGCCAGCTCCCCAGTACAATATTGAGGGCCAGTTTTCCAGAGTTAAAGCCTAGTACTCAGGGTTTTACATTAGCTGCATGCTAAGAGCTTGAATTTATATAATTTGACCTTTGGGAAACCATACACCAACTCATCCACTCAATGCAGTGTCTCAGCACCAGCAGGATGACTATGAAAGTTTCCGCATCGGCAAACCAACTTATAGCCAACAACAAAGCAAGCAGTGAGTGGTGTAAGTTATTGACATTATTATTATTATTATTATTTTAATCATCTTTGAGATGCATAATAAAAGTAGTTTTGTGCTGAAAGTGCGAGGTGGTCAGACGGTCAAGATACTACTGCTGCATACTGTCTGTCTGTCAGTAGCCAGACACCATAATCCCGCAGGGGGTGGCCATTTGTCTTTGAGTTAGTGGTTTTATGGGAAGCGCTAACCTTGCATCAACCCACTTGTTGACACGTAAGGAACACGTGTGGGTGGGTTATATGGCCACCACCCAGCGTTGTAAATGGTTTCCTGGCTTAACAGGAAACCATTAGGCTTGTCACTCAATGTGAAGCCATTTCAAAAGGAAAGAAGAGTAATAAAAAGTGAGAGAAAGAGGAAGAAAGGAGGGCAGACACAAAAAGAATGATAAAGATGAAGGAAGAAGTAGGCAGCACAACATCAAATGAATGGATGATGGTTGCCACCACCTACTACAAAGTACAAATATCATAATGTTATTCACTTTCTACCGAAACGTGCCAGAAAACAGCATACTGTATCTGCCTGATCAAAAGTGACGGGACGTGGATATTATTAAACATAAATTCGGTATAATAAAAAAAACTTTCATAATATGGTAAATATTGTATGGGTTCCTGTTGCTCGGTTTTGATGATCCATCAAAAAAGAAAAAAAAAAAAACTTCGTCGCATCTAGTCATGTTGGAATCTGAATACATTGTTTAGTTATTTTTAATATTCAGTGACGCGTGTACGAAAAATAATACAGAACAAATTTCGCCGAAAGGGTCAAAACAGCCGAAAACTAAGAAGACGGAACTGCTGAGCCTGGTCCTTGCGTCAATCAGGTGAATATACCTTATATGTGTTGATTATTTCCATAATGTGTTGAATGTAGAGTTATATAAAATGAATGACAGGGAAATGTAACCGTATTCACTCAGTATGGTACACTTTCCCCACCCATCATAAAGACGGGATGCCCGTCAAATATTCTAGGGAAAAGTGACCTTCCTTTCCCAGCTATGGTATGATGAATAATTGCCAGTTTATTTTATTCATTAAAGTTTTGCAGGTAATGGGCGACGAATAATATTATTATTGTTTTCCTCATGGGCACAGGTCTTCCAAATTTCCCATTCAAATGAGCCGTTCACAGGTTGATTAGGATATGTTAGGCTACATGATTTGGTCTTTTAGGAATTAGGGCTTCCAGTGTTAGGTGTAGTGGCAGTCCTAGATGGTTAAAATCATGGGGGGTCTGGGGGGCAAATCCCCCAGTCAGGTTAAGTTGGAAGGAGTGTCCATAAACAAGCTGCCACAGGCATCCAGGCAGCTCCCTTAAATACCGTAGTTGATAAAATTTGCTTATTCTGTATACATTTTGTACAGTAGTCGTAAAATATTCAAGCAGTTATCTGTGTTGCATATGGCAATAAAACTATATACCCTCCTTAACCCTTCGTTAGTCAGGTGGGGTGTTTTGGCACCCAAAATTTTTATAGAAGCTCATATTTCCCAGCTGGTAATTTGAATATTTCTCTCCATTCCAGTACTCTCCTGATTCAGTGAGGAGAGGGAGCATGTGAATTGGTTTAGTTCTGTCTCTGCTGTAGTGAGAGAGAGGGGCACTTTTTCTACCCCCTGGGGTGTCCAGTCACCCCATCAAACTAACCATTTAGATCATATTGTGATATAAATTGTTTTTTTATCTTATTTTTGCATATTGTTTATCATTATACTGATTTTAAAAGTCACAAAATGTATTTTCCTGTGCATGTTTACCTGACAGATGAGACATGAGCCCATTTGTTATTTTTTACTTATAATTTATTGTATTTTATGATTATAAATTAATAAACACCACCTACAAGGCATTTAATCTTTTCATTAGTGATTGCAGAGATATGCTGAAGCGGCAGTATGAATATATTTTACATGTTAGTAACACTACGGTACATGTATTTTTGCATTAGGGTGTTGTAACACCACACCTGACGCACCACGTTTCAATACCCCACAGGACAAACGAAGGGATAAGAACATGAGAATGTAAGGAGACAGGTGCAAATCAACCTGCCCATGTGGTAATGCTTTACCAAAATTTTTTAAATCATTGAAGATTGCTTTACCATTCTTATGTTTGGTCATTGAAAGAATCCCTAAGTGACTTCATTGGATTTCACCTGTGACATATGCATTTATAAACAGTGATATGTAGATCTCCCTACGTGTCAAGTGGGGTTGGTGGAGGATTAGTGCCCCTCCCTGTAAAACAACTTGGCCACCCTGTTTGGGATACATGGTGTCTGGCAATGAATGAATGAATGAATGATATGTAGATAAGACTAGGTATATGATACAAAAAAAAGGGATTAATCCCTGAGCTAGACCTCATCAGATCATATAGCCCTACTAGGGTCACAGGAGAGCGCTACCCCTCCCAACACAGCAGCCACCAGGCGGGGTGCGAACTCGCAACCTCACGATTATGAGCCTGACACCCTACCACTGAGCTGCTGCGCTCCCCGTTATATTATACAGTGTAGATTAATATGGGAGGCCAGGCTAGATAGGCCATGTCAGATCAACTTAGATTTAGTTGTCTTGACTTTATACACTCAGTGTGGTTTTCTTTCCAGGCGCAATGTTTTGGACGGTGGAGCTAGAAGGTGGGCCGCAGCGGGTCAACCATGCGGCCGTATCCGTAGGGGATAAGATTTACTCTTTTGGTGGATACTGCACTGGCGAGAACTACCAGGCTATGCGTAATATGGATGTACATGTATTGAACACAGGTATATGCATGACTGGCATTGTATAGTTTAGTAGTATAGTTGGTCCTATTTACTGACATAGATGTATTTAAACATTCAGGCATTCCATCCTTAGCTGGTGGTGAAGAGGGACCCCATTACATGGTGGCACTGATATAAGTGAATGGCTCTGCTGCTCATATATATAAATGTCTCTCAACTCCCTCCCCCAAAAGAAGGAGGAGGGACTGTACTCCACTGGGTCCATTTTCACATGAGCCTGGAGCCACAGTAACAACAACTTCCCTGTCTACTCGAAAACTTCAGCCTTCAGCCCACCAGGTTCACATCCAAATGAGTCTGGGGCCATAGAAACAACATACTTTGTGCTCCAGTGTAGTAATTGAAAAGAGTGGTAAATTTGCAGAGAAAATGTTGTGTATAGTAAAGTGGCCCAAGAATGAAAGAGCATGTTGTGAAGGCTTTCATTCAAATTGTCTTGAGTATGGAGGCTGCAGGAGGATTGTACAGTATTCCAGTGTTTGTTCACATCAGTTTGTGGTTGTTAGACTTTGGCATGGTATGAATGCAAAAATCAAGATGAAGGGCAGTGGAAATGGAATTATTGGGGATTGTGTGTAGAGAGTGTAGAGCAGATAGGATAAAAAAATGTGGTGTGAAAGATGTAATATAAGACAGTCAGTTAATAATTGGGTAGAAGAGAGTGTACCTGGATGGTATAGTCATGGTTGTAGAATGGGTAGTAAAACTGGTACAGTCAGTGTGAGTAAGTTTAAAGGTGGAAGGAGGCATAATAGACCAAGAAGAATATGAAAAGATGTGATAAATTAGTGTGAAAGAGAGCTAGATATGGAAGTTGGTGAGACTAGGGAGTTGATGGTGGATTTTGTTTGGGTGAATCATGTATAGATGAGTATATGATGTGGGTTTGGAGCCTTCAGCCCTCCCCTTTTCATAACATACCATTCAATGACATTTTTCTGTATGGCAGGTGTGCAGTATGTGAAAAACATATATATCTGCACGTAGTCACATCCCTTATTCCCAGATGTGGCTATACTCATGCTTCCCTCATGCATCTCACATACCTCCTCACTCATACCTTTCCACCCCATCCTTCCATTGCCTCCATGGCCTCCACTTCACTCAAATACATCCTTCTAGTCAATCTCTCATTCTTTATTTTCTCTACCTGGGTAAACTACCTCTGCATCATTAAAAAAAGATACAAACAGATACATGCAAATGGTTAGCCCTGTGAGGTGGGGCTGTGATGCCCTTGGCATGAATGATGTATGAATTATTGTCAGGCCAGTTTCACTGGAAATGCCTTTGATGGCTCATTTTCATAATTTGTCTTTCTTTGTTTCTGGGTCCAACATTACTTCCATTCTTAAGTGAATGAAGATGGTATTCTATATCTCTGTCTATAGCCAGATGCCATAATCCTGTAAACAGTGGCCGTTTGAGTTAGTTGTTTTACGGGGAAGAGCACTATCCCTTCCCCAAATCACTTGTTGACGCATGTGGAATACATGTGGATTGGTTATATGGTTACCACCCAGCATTATAGATGGTTTCCTGGCTTACAGGAAACCATTAGGCTTTTCACCCAATGTAAAGCCACTTTAAAAGGAAAGAAATGTAATAAAAGGTGACAGGAAAGATGGGAAAAACTGAAAGACAGGAGGGCAGACACAGTAGAGAATGGTAAAGATGAAGGAAAAGTAGACAGCACCAATTAGAGTGAGTGGATGATGGTTGCCACCACCAACCACAGATGATGGTATTGCTTGATGAAATTGTAACTTAATTATCAAATTGATTATCAAATTGATTGCTTGATGAAATTGTAACTTAATTATCAAATTGATTATCAAATTGATTGTGGTTAGGTGGTTAGGGGGAAAAAAAGATCAGGATGATGATGATGACTTTCTGAATCCCTTAGACCTGTGGATGTCTCTTTCTAGCTGACTGAAATCATCAGTCCTTAGCCAGAATAAAATAAAAAGAATTTTCTTGGGCTGAAAGGTAAAGCCTTGTAAATCATGTTAGTGAGGGAGTATTAGGCATTCCCTTAATTGATTTTTATTTTCAGTAACATACAGATGGAAAGCCATTGAAATTCAGCAAGGGCGGCACATGGTCCCCTTCCAGAGGTATGGTCACACTGCTGTTGCCTTTGGTCCACTGGTATATGTATGGGGTGGCCGCAATGACAATACAGCCTGCAACATTCTCTACTGCTTTGACACAAGTAAGTCTCTGAGGCAGGAATTCCAGTGGTCAGGAAGTGTGAAGTGAGCTTGTGATCCATACTTTAACAAAGAGTTTGTGGAGGTGGCGAAGAACAGTCTTGGATTTTGATTTCTAGTGAATTAGCTTCGTTGTGCATCAACATGTCACTTTGTGCTTGTAAAGGAAGCCATCTTTATTCTGGGTCTACAGCCTTCCATGTTTCCTGTCCTGACATTTACTGTAATGATACAGTCAACCCCTGCCATTCACGGGTTCACATGTTCACGGATTTTTCTGGGAAATTATTTCAAGATATTTCCTGCTTTTCCCACATCATCATCTGTTCCTAGTGGTTCATAAGTGATTTTTTTGCTTGTTTTTGGTGAGAAATACTGTCCTATACAGTTAAACTGTGCAGTTACCATCTGTAGGTATGTGCTATTCAGCACACGGCAAACTCTCATTGTCTTCATCGCATGGTGAGTATAGTACAGTGTTCTCAGAAGGGCTTGTGTATTGTCCTGTACTGTCTTTTTAGGAAGTATTAATGTGCCATAAAATGCATTTACAGGTGTTATGGTGGGTTTGTAGGTAATAGGAATAGCTAAAACATTGAAATCAGTGACTTCTTTGGTAGGTTTGGGCTCTTCACAGAATTCAGCATTCGTGGGATGTTCTGCGAATAGTGGGACCTGACTGTACTTACAGTTAGGATGTTTTGTCCACTTTAATTTATTAATGTATTCATTCTAGTATTTGTGGCAGTAGGTGGATCACTGCCGCGGTCATTGAAGTTATCGTCTTGAGATTAAAAGCAAAGTATGGCTACGAACTTGGTGACCTGCTCTATAACTATTCAGTCTTTGGCAGACAAGCCATGAAAACACGATCAGAGTCTGAAAGCTTCATTTGTACATACAGATTTCTTACATCTATCCTTCTGATACTGTTAGTATTAAAAAGGAATTTACCTTCACATATTCTGTGTGTTGAGGCAGCTAATAGAGATGAGGTGGTGATGAACAGGAAATCCCTTTTCCTTCAGAACGACTATAGTAGCTACTCTAAAGCATTTCAGTAGGCCTCAGTTCTAGGTCATGTATTTTCCCAGGTCTCAGTAAAACTAGACAGACTTGTAAGTCTGTGGAGTGTCTAAGGGGTGAATGAAATGTTGCTATAGGAGTAGAGGTAGTTAAGGTGTTTAAGGGAGAGGGAAGTGATGTTATAGAATTATGCAGGATGAACATAAGAGAAAGTGACAGTGATAAATGGGAAGGTATCAGGAATGAACATTGTGAACAAAGTGAGGAGCAGAGTTGGTCTGTTGATGAATGATGACTGGCAGAGAAGAATGATTGATTATATGAATGTATCACCTCGAAGTGCTTGGTGAAGTGTGAGATGATAACAGTGGCTCAGAATCATCTGTATGCACCTTTTGATGACAGATATAGATGAGGACAGGTTTTGGGACCAGTTAGATAGAGTGATGGAGCACATGTCAGGGAGTTACAGTGTGTTGGTGATTAGGACTCTGAGTGGAAGAGTTGTAACCGAGTAGGTCCTGTGAATGATGTAATGCATCATTTAATCAGCATTCCAGCATTTACTGTACTTTGATGAGTTTTATTGTGCTGGGAGGCAGCCACATCCTGAGACAGTTTAAAGAAGTAGAGTTGACGCTACTTACTCTGGCCTCCTAAAACATAATGTCGTGAAATTGAGTGTTATACAGACGTGATTATTGTGATGTAGATACTTAAAGGTATTTCAGTGAACTTGCATATGCAGGTATAATAAACTCTCAATTATCCAGCGTAATTCAGCCAAGCCTTACGCCAGTTAAAGTAAAATGCTGGATATTGCATAGTACCCTCTATCAGCTCAGTATTTGGTGTCAGGCTGGATATTGCATAACTGTCTGTCGAACCTCTGTCCTAAAAACTTTCCCATGAATAAAAGATGAAAATTAAGCATAAAATATAATAATAATAATGAAGGAATGATACAGTACAGCACCAGTTGGCTACTGTGTAGGAACTGGTTGATACATCTCAGTATCAGATATTGCATAGAACCACCGGTTACATCCCATTTCGGTGCCGGATATTGTTTAATTTCACCTGGTATTGCTTTAATAGAGCCAAGCCAGCAGCGCCAGATATTGCTTTGTTAGAGCCAAGCCGGCAGCGCTGGCAATTGCAGTGGGCTGGGTATTGCGATGATGGGTAATTGAGAGTTTACCGTATACTTATTAAGCATCAGAGGAAGATAAATTAGAAAAGATAGCATTTTTTATTTGTGATAAAAAATGTTTCATTGTCCTTTAACATTTATTCAGGTACCGGTATGGCTTTTCAGTTATTTAATTGATGTACAGTACAGGTGTACTCCGAGATGCGATACCCCTAGTTGCTATACCCCATCTTAGCAGTGGGGGTAGAAATACCACCATACCCCACCTAATGATGGCCAAACCCCTGTTTAACGATGGGTTTAGATAATTTTTAAACGGTTTTGATGATTTACTTAATTTTGTGTTTTGGTTGATTTATAAACTGTTTTTAGACTTAGATTAGTGTTTTAGTCATAGGTGGAGTGAACATTGTAATTCTGGGGTACAGTTTACTAAGTTTGATTTTTTTACAGACATATTTGATGATTTTCAGATTTTATTTTTGGGTTTAGGTGAGCTATAAATTGCTTTTAGACATAGTTTAGCTTGTTTTATAACATTTTGGGGGTTTAGATGAGCTAGAAACTTGGTTTTGGACCTATTTGGGTGGGTTTAGGACTTGGTTGAGGGAAACCCAAGGCTCAAAGACGCATCCCTATACTTTACATGTTAAACCTACCCCGAGATACGATACTTCAGCTAGCAATGGGGTTTTACGTAACCAGTTGCATCGTTAAACTGGGGTATACCTGTATATATGTAATGTAAAGATTTCAGTAACTGATGTGTATCTTTCTCCCTCTGTGAATGTTGTAGACACTCATTTGTGGTCCGTGCCAAAGGTGGGAGGTACTGTGCCAGAAGCAAGAGATGGTCACTCTGCATGTGTTATCAATGATCACATGTATGTCTTTTCTGGCTACCTGGAGTACATGGAGGCATACACGCAGGACCTACACACACTAAACCTTCGAACAATGACTTGGAGTTATATCAGGACAACTGTGAGTTCAAATACCTTTTGGTTGAATATTGTAATGCAAGAGCTCTTGAAAATAATGCATTGCAATGGCCAAGGATTTTCTGCATAAATTCCTGTATTAGACTACATTACTAAGAGTATCATATTTGTTGTGGAGTTTGAAGTAAGAGTTTATGATACATTTCAGTATTTGCAAGTTACTGGTTATGGTTGCAGTTATGTGAATTTGAAGCAGAGTCAGTTTGTCCAGAGTATGTATCCTTAGCCTGTACTTCAGAACTTAATATACTGAAGTATGACTAGCAAATAAAAAAGTGTATACTGTAATGTCCATGAATGAGTTAGATGGTAGGGACTGCCAAAAGGAAGTCTTGATATGGCAAGTGATTGGGTGAAAACAGTTCATAAATTTACTTTGCAAAGAGGAGAACATAATATTGAATAGAATGCTGTTATAGATTTTATAATGTTGGATGGAGATTTTTAAAATATTGTAGTGTAAGTGATAAAAAGGTGGTCATCATCATCATCATCTTCTTCTTCTTCTTCTGATATGATGATGACACCTTTTTTTCCCACCTAGTGGTGGGATGAGGTAGTGGGAGGCTTATAGTCAAGTACAGATAATTTTGCAATATTGGTATTTATTTTTCGTATTATTGTAACAACAACAAAGCAGTTTTATGTACCGTAGCCATTTTATTCATCTGTAGAAGAGAAAGGATTAATTATGGCTACACCAATTTTTCTGTTTTCCATTACCGGTAATCTTTTTGAACTGTATAAAATCTGAAGATAATTAGAATAAAATGCAAAGTACTTTATTGGATTGGATGAGTTGACAATTTTATCTGTACATTTCTTATTAACTTTGATATATATGCAGGGAACACCACCTGTATACCGAGACTTCCACACGGCAATAGGTATGGATGGCACCATGTATGTATGGGGTGGTCGTGAGGTTGCCAGCGGGTGGTACAACTCCCAAGCCAATGAACAGTACCGGTCGGAGCTCCATGCCCTTGACACTGCCACCAACCAATGGGGTGTCGTACCATGCACTGGGGCAATTCCTGAAGGTCGAAGGTCTCACTCTGCATGTGAGTTGTTCTCAACTGAAGTTCATTTGTCCCGTGCCATAAACTTCCTGTGCATGAAATGTGGCTCACCCACTGGTCCATTTGTTCAGTAACATAGACTCTGTCCCCTTATAAGCCATGTCCATCACTGAAGTTCATTTTTGCTTTACTGTAGTTAAATTTTTCTTACATCTCCTCCATTTTAAGCCATTTTGTCCTTCATAGTAGATCTACAACCCATACAAATGCTTTTAATTCAGTCTTGTTCTTTCATTTCAGTTTTTCAGTATTCATTGACAACACCTGTATTGCATGATAAACCTTAGTGCCTTTCAGATTACAGTAGAAGCCTGATTATTTCTAAGGCATTTTTCCTTTTATACAGTTTTGTGCACAGTTTTGGAGAGTTGATCTGCACTATTGATCCTATTGTTATCACCTTTTGTGACCAGTAAAAATACTCAAAAACACAATAAGACTTTCAAAAATTGTCAGTGTGTGAATAGCCAGTATTTGTTCAGTCCACAGGCCATTGCAGTTATGTTTCTTCATCATCATCCCAATCATCATCATCATTATTATTACTGTGTTCTAACCATACAGTATTAATGTATATACAGTTGACAGAGTTTGAGCATGGTTCTTTTATCTATGTCAGATAGAAATGAAGAAGGAATTCTAAGTTACAATCTTTCCCCTTTCTTGTGCCATAGGAATTAGAAGGCAGTAATGTATTGCAGGTGTTGGTTTGTTTTCTAAGTTATTTTTCATGATTATATATCCTTATAACATTACATTTTCCCTTTCTTTCAGTTGTGTACAAGGATCAAATGTATGTATTTGGTGGGTTCAACAGTAGGAAAGAGCAGCACTTTAATGACCTTCATCGATATGATCCTGGTAGGTTATTGGTGTGTGCATCCGTAATAAGAGTGCTGTGCAGTAATGACAACTAACAGCTTTTATGATTAGCAGAGGTAGTAGATTGCTGGCTTTGACTAACTAACCCTGGGAAGTACTACCATGAGAGCAGTGTTTGGCTACAGTTTAATAATTACACACACAATCAGCCACAAGTAGACAGAAACGAAGTCCCGACTGAGGCACGCACATGCAGTGTTACAGTTCTTATGCTTTTCTGGTTTTATCCTTCCAATTTCTCATATCTACTATATTGAACAGTAGATATTCATGGAGATAGGGAAGGAAAGAAAGAATGCTATACAGTACAGTACAGTGGCCTGGCATCCAGTACTTTATATAGATCAGACAGCACTGCGCCACTGGATTGATTCTGTATTGAACAAATAATAAACTTTGTGGATAAGGAAAATTATTGAGATCAGACGAATCAAATTTAATGCACAAAAATACCAAGAATGGTGTAAACAATGTCCTTTTGGTCAGTAACTTTAATCTTCTCTTCTTGTGGGAGGTGCTGCCTTTTTATGAGTTGGCTGCTGGCACATGTGGCATGATGAATAAGGGCTTGTACATACACACACACACACACACACACACACACACACACAAACAATGTTACTGTCCAATACACTATTATGACGTTAGTACAGAAGCTGGCACAGGGGGACTGAGCCTTAGTTACGTCACGTGAAAACAATGTTTTGATTGGCTGCTGCACTTCTCCTGACCTGCTGCAGCACCACTCCTGGGACTTCTCAAAATAACAGACCCCCCCCCCCCAAATCTGGATTTCATACATTTATGGAAGCAAACTGTACTAATGTAAGTGTTCCCCACCAGACCTATTTCTGTTTTTACTGAATATTTTGGGTGTTTACCACATTAAAGACAATCAGTACTAAAGAAACGCATTTTGGGTGCGAGGCCACTGTACAAATACTGAATTCAGTATGCACTGTTAAAGACAGCTAAAAGGTGGTGGGGCCGAGAATTCCACTGCCTTTTAATATTTACTTTGAAAAACAGATCAGAAGCTTATTTTGGTCTTCTGTATGCCTGCAGCTGGTAAACTTGGACAGGTTTTATGGCTGTATAGAATGTGAGAGCTTGAACGAAGAGCAAAGGAGAATAGAGTTAGCATGTGTAAGTTTCAGAGAAGTGAGGAATCTAGGATATGAGGGTGTTTTACATAATTACTGATATATGGGGTGAAAGGAGTTATATGGATGACTTGGAAGATTGGATGTAAGCACTTGTGAACTTTATAAGGTTTGTTGATGGATTTGTTGATGAATGGGGGAAGGAATGAGTGATTCTATGTGAATCAGTTTATGGTTCATATGAGTCAATTTTGTGATGGTGAAAGTCTATCTAGCTATAGCCTGACGCCCTAATCAAATCCTTAAACTGCTCCCTGCCCCAGCTGGGACTCAAACTTGGGTCCAGTAGGACTGCAGGCCACCTCTCAACCAATTCAGCCACCGCCTCCCCTAAATGGATGCGGCCTTTCCACATTTTCTATTGAAATAAGTCTCACAGGTTACTTATTATTTCTGGATTACCACAGCTACTGGGCATTTTTATAAACATACCTCTCAAAGCTATAAATGAAGGTTTAGAATGTGTGATACACTGACGCATCCAGTCGGAGTGGTAGTTGGTAAACAACGTGGCCAGTTGGAGAGATCGTCAGTAAACACTGCCGATGGCAACCTAAGTGCTTCCATGAAAACCCCAAAATATAGGTATATTTTGTGTTTCCACTCACTTCTAGTAGTCACATTTCAGCAGTTAACTGTGTTGCATGTGTACTAAAATTAATTAACTTGAGATCATAAGTTTGTTGCTATATGCATTTTTATAAACTTACCTCTGAAAGCTATAAATGAGGATATAGAATGATGCTTGGTACACTGATGCATCCAATTGGAGTGGTGGTTGGTAAACAATGTGGCCAGTTGGAGAGATCATCCTTGTTGAGTCCGTAATGGTGGGCAACTTTGGCTTTCCTCTCAATGCCATCATTCCTCCCAATTACATCTAACTTATGGGTGTAAGTTAATGTTGACTTCTTTTTCATCCCCTTCCATGAAGAAATTGTAGGCTTAGGAGGGCTACTGTCAGCCATGGTAACAATGGGCAGGTGAAGGAAGCGTGGAGGGGGGGGATCCTCTCGTAAACTACACCAGAACTACACACTGTCAACAGAAAGGAGACAGTGTGCTGAGCCAGGCAGGAGCTGGGGCTCTAGCGTGCGCGTCTTTCATGCTTAGCATGGGCGGGAAGTACTGTGATTGGCTTATAATAAGTGCTATGCTTGAATATGATTGGTTTAGAAATTGTCATGCCTGATTACGATTGGTTAACGCCCGGCTAGTCATGCAGGCTTGAGGTAATGGTTGAGCGTATTACATGAGACATCGGAAAAGCTTCACTTTTGAGGCTGCTTTTGTGAACTTCATATAATTTCCATGAGTTACTGATATTCCAAACTGTTGCATGATGTTGCCGTGTACTGTATTTTGAATCTGCTGTTTAGGATCACGTGATTTAGGAGACTCCACTGTAATTGGTTTTGAATGAGCCTAATTAGTCCTGGATGGCCATGAATGAACATGATTTGGTGTGACTGAGCCCAATTGGATATAAAGGACCCGAGTAAATGTGCATGGCCCTGAGTTGGACTAAAACTGAATTGATGAAAATGGTCCTGAGTAAATCTGATTGATCCTAAATGGTCCTAAGTGAACCTGAACTGAGGTGACTCAGCCAGATGGGAAGTGGAGGACCTGAATGAAAATAAAATGGCCTAAATGGACTATAACTGACCATAGTGAACAACTATTGCCCTGACTAGAGTTGTATATTGACCACTGAACTAGTTTCTTCCTAACCCCTTTACCCAGATTATGTCCCTCCAGTGTGAAATAAAATAATCTGCTGGTGGCCAGAATACCAGGGAGAGTATGGTTTTGGTGTGAAGAGTTTTGTTAGTTCTTCCATGAAACTCACAGGCCATTTTGACAGCTGTTCTTGTGAAAGTTGAAGAAGGTTGGGCAGCATAATGCAGGTATATACAGGGTGGTTTGTAAATTGCACTCCACTAGAAACTTACCTAGATCTAGCACCAACAGCACCAAATTGGCAACTATGGTGCCAGCAACCCCGTCGCAGGTGCTGATCGGCCCAGCGTGTGCCGGAAGAGCAGAGACCTTTTGTGATGGGACAATTTATGAAAGCCACCAAAACACCAGAAATACTGCAAGACCAGATGCTGAATGAGAAAACTTACTGTATAATGATAATAATGAATCAGTCTCTCTCTCTCTCTCTCTCTCTCTCTCATTTGCCATTATTGTAATACATAGTTATCTCCTTTCATATAGTTCATTATGTTATTACGTTAATATTACTTTGGCTACAGCTGTTCTTTTTTCTGTTTCCAGTAACCCATTGTTGGGAGAATGTGAAGCCATTAGGTGTGGGTCCATGTCCAAGGCGGAGACAGTCCTGTTGTGTTGTAGGTTCAAAGATGTTCCTGTTTGGTGGTACCAGGTAAGTGGTTATTTGTTTTCACTAGAGGGAACTGGGCCATTCCCACATCTTGAATACTAAATAATGGTTGCATGGAGTCAGTGAGTGATAGTTATGAGACAGGATTTAAGTTGCCTTGGTGGCAGGTCATAGCCTTCCATTCTGACTATGCATGACCTACAACTGAGTTGAAGCAGGTTAGGGATCTTTTTGAAGTTAGATCAGACATGTTGTAGACATCGTCAACACCTTCAGTGCTGTTATGTATTTTCTTCTTTATTCTTGCCAACTCCAGAAGTTTTTGTTCTCTTTAGAATAGACTTTCAAACTGGAGGCAGTAGATAATAATGAATGATTAGTACCTTTACAGTTTTTTAAAAAATACATTCTGCTTTCTTGTTAAACACTGTTAAGTAGTATGATACAGTATTGGACATTACCAGTAACTGTAAAGAGAGAGGAGAGAGCATATGTGTGTACAGTATGTGTCTGTTGGGGGGGGGGGGTGATAGTATCAGACTGAGGCTTAGCTAAATTTAACTCAGTCATGTTGTCATCTTTTATTAAATGCTTTACTACCCCAAGATGATTTGAAGTCCACTTAGGAGAGACTTTTCAAACTGGAGGATTTATATTAATGTCTCTTTTATCATGTTCATCATCATCATCATCATCATCATCATCATGTTAATGTCAATATTTGTATTTCAGTCCAAAAGAAAATTTTGAAGA
>NC_137048.1:34055906-34080906 GCF_032717465.1 Coenobita brevimanus
GCCGGGAGGTTTTAAGCCCATTCCTTACAGGATGTAGCTTTAGGTATTAATTATATGATAATGGTGATGAAATCTCCTACCTTCATTATAAGTAATCAGGATTTAACTCTTTAATCTTGACTATAGATGATCCAGTTCCTTGGAAGACCTAACTTTCTTGTTCAACTCTGGTTGCAAAATACCTGCTTTGGCTTATATTTTAGCTTATGAAATACTGTACGATTCTGCAGTGCTCAAGAAAAACGGACACCAAAAATGTTAATAACTATTGCAATTAATGTTGTGGCTTTGATTATAACTTTATACCAGCACATGATAGACAATTTTATTCAGCTCCAAAAAACTATCTGCAGTCAAAGGATTTTACAAGAAGACTCCAGGCATTTATGCCAACTCAGAAATGACACTTCTGATTATAGAACTTAATGTTTATTCCAACACATGATAGACAATTTTTATCAGCTCCAAGAAACTAACTGCAGTCAGGGGGTTTTACAAGATAACTCCAGGCATTTACACCAGCTCAGAAATGACCCTTCCTCCCCTGACATATCTTCCCTCATCATACCATTTCATCCACCCTCTTGTCCTTCCATAAAACTTCCTTGCTAATTTACTTCCTTATTCACTTCATTGAACCTAGCCACGTAAAAGCCCCTCCCCCCCTTTTTTAAAGAAGTTTGCAATGTATAGCTTCACATCTCAGCCTGATTTGTATCATGTGTTGGTAAGAGTGAAGTGTTAATATTGTCGTCATTTGACCAGCCTTAGTAAGATCGTATTGTACATATAGTCTCCAGCATGCTTGCGTGCATCAGTCTTGGCCATTAATGGGAGCTGTTTATACTGCTTGATCTCTAGCAGCCTTCCCATTCAGTCCCTTATCCCTGAAGTCACACTCTGTGACCTTGTCTCAGGTCTTTTTTGGTCTGCCTGTTGCAACCCTACCCCTGACGTTCTTCACACTTCTTACCTTCTGCACCCAATTGTCATCCTCCATCCCTTCAACATGCTCAGACCATCTCAGTCTATCCCTCCTCATCACAGCACCAATACACCTCAGTTCTATCCTTCCTCTCGACTCTTCAGTCTTAATTCTAGCCCCCTTCCCTCCCCCCCAGGCCTTGCATTCAAGGCAACACTACACTTCCATCTAATCATTGTCATTTCTGTACGTTTGAGCCTACAAATATCCTCATCCCTTACTCCCCAGAGCTCACTACCACTCAGCATTACACTCCTAACACATGCCATATACAAAGATCCCTTAGCATGAAGGGAGAGCTATCTCTGTGTCAGGATAGACAGCAGCTCCCTGAATTTCCTCTAACCACACCATACCCTAATCCCACCTCCAGTACATAGCATATCCCCCAAATAACAAAACTCTACACACTCAGGAGACTCCAGTAAGATCAGTCCTTTCATACCTGACAGTCTGTACATGCTCTTCCTGACACACTGCACACACAAAATCAGCATTATCTCACAGTCTGTCTCTGATACCACTCCATATCTTATGCACCCACTTATCACAAATACTGCACAAGTTGGGAATTACTTCCCACACCTTTGTAGCACACCATACATGGCCACACTCCCTCTTCCTTGACAGTACCATCATCAGCCCTAGATATCATCACTGGGGATAATTTTTTTTTTTCTCTTGTTTACACTACTGTGAAAGCATTACATTAGAGATGTGTTATTCAGAAATTCAGTTACTCAGCATCTGATTATATCCAGAGTGTTCATCAGCACAGTGTAAACTCACCATCAGTTGTTGCACCAACTCCATTCACATTTCTGGTGGATTAGGTTTGGGACTGTTTTTATACATAATGTGGAAATTACATGTTTTTGATATTCCTCTTTTGCTGAATATAATTCTTTAATAGTATCCGGTATTCCCTAAAGGATGCCTACTGTTTAAAGAAGTTTTAATAAATTAATATCATTTTAAGACAAATGAAGTTTCAGATATGGCCAAGAAACAATATTTTTTTAATCCAGAGTTCAAGAGATTTGCAAGACCTCAGATGTCAGGAACAACTCTGTACAGATAATCATATATCTACTGTATTCAAAATATTTTGTGGCATTCACCCTGATTTTAAGGTAAAACATTTAGATAACAACCTGTGGTCCTAGTCTGCCACCTAACAAAACAGTTATGTACAGTACATTACTTTAATTTCTTTTCACTTAAAATTTGTTGTACTGTATATATCTTCCCATCTCTACCATTCCTTTGTCATAAATTTATCACCTTATTTACTCATATCTATCTGTCTATCCATCTATCTATCCATCTATATATATATATATAAGTAGACTCTTGCCGAACAGACTAATTGGAGGGAAGCTTGATCCAATCAAGCCGATAATTCAGTAACGTATATCCGATGCTCCCCCACATGAAGTGGGATTTCAAGTACTCTACATATTGGAAAATAAATGAGCAAAATAGCATATTCTAGTACTGAAAATGAAAACTATATCCATTTTACACTAACTTTTCTTAGAGTTTCACACCCTGGTCATTGCACATCTTCATGACTAGTACAGTATTACTACAATAAAACCTCACTATATCTTACTAATTAGGGGCCAAGCCATTCCAAAAACAGCGAAATTCCAATAAAAGCGACATCTCGGCATCCCCTAGCTAACCCTGACTTTTTCCAATATATCAGACATTAGTCCAGATCACACCAACAGTTTTTAAGCTACGAGTGCATGGTTCACTTGGTTATATTAGGAACAAGTTTATTTTCACAGATATGGCTGAATATGACCTAAAACTGGTATTTATATATAAGTTTTAGTTCTATCTTCCTTCATTATGAAATTCTGTTTCCCACTTAAATGGGCTTCATGCAATAGTGATATCCGGAATTTATGAAGACAAAATACAATACCATGGCCCAAAATATTATCTTGAATAATAGTATTGTTTTCAGTACTGTAAATGAGACTTAATAACAAAAATTTCATATTTTATGTGATCAAACTATATATAAAGAAACATCCATCCATCCATCATCCAATCCTACATTGCCCCATGAGGAGTGTAGGAGCCTGGGGCTAGGCAGTTGGTCCCGACATTTAAGATGAGAGTGACCAGCCTTACTCATCCCCAAGTGGCATTCCATGAGCAATCAACCCCAACCACCCCTTGGATATAAACCTTCATCGGTTCAATCCGATTGGAGTGCAATAATTACTCACTAAACCACCAGGTGCCAAAATTTGGCTCTATGGCTACCACCCAGTATAGTAAATGGTTTCCTGGTGCACAGGAAACCATTTGGCTTGTCACTCAGTGTAGAGTCACCCACAGGCTGAAGGAAGTGGAGAGAATGAAGGAAAGAAAGACAGAAGAGGGAGTGTAAAGTCACCCGTAGGCAGAAGGACAGGGAAAGAATGAAGGAAAGAAAGACAGAAGAGAATGGAAGGAAAGAACGATGGAGAAGAAACAAAAACTGAATAACTATTTCCATATAACCTGGATGATAAAGAGAAATTCCAAGAGATATTTACATCATAATATTGATTCAAAACTGAACACAGATAACTTGCAGTCCTTCATCCTTGGCATGGGAGGGAAGTGCTGTGATTGGCTTATAGTAAGTGCTGTGCTTGAATGTTATTGGTTTAGTAATTGCCATTCTTGAGTAAGATTGGTTTATGCCCGGATTGACGAGTGGGCTTGAGGTAATGGTGGCATGCATTACACGAGGCACCGGGAAAGCATCACTGTATAGGCCACAGTTACGAATTTCGTGTAATTTCCACTAGTTACTGATATTGCAAACTGCTGCATAATGTTTCCGGGTATTATGAATCGGCTATTTAGGATCGTGCGATTTAGGAGATTCCGCTGTATATGTTGTAGGACCTCCTCTGTCTCTCCCCCCTCCCCCTCCTCCATTTTACACTGAAGGTTTGTCAGCAAAAATTATTGAGCAAATTATGGTGGGTAATGGAAGCATTGGGCAGTGGTAAATAGTAGCATTATTAAGGAGATGTCACGGTTGTAACAGTGGATAATTTTAGATTGTATTCTTTACTGTATATCATTTTCAGTAAAATAATTTACCTTTGTAATACAAATGATAGTAGTATTCAGTAATGACATCTTTAACATTCACATTGTCCACAAAAGTGAAAGTGTTTGGTAGCTGTGTCAAGAGTTTCATTGTATGGCAGACATGGAGTGAAAACAGTATGATGTAATGAAATTGTAATGAAACAATGTGAGGAGGATTCATTGAAATATGTTGAATAAAACTGGATGATATGATATCCTCAGAAGAACTAAGAAGACCACTGAGTGTGGCAAGGAATAGAAAGGAGGAGGTTTGAAATGTTTTGGACATGTTCAGAGAATGGGCAAGGGGAGTTGGGTGAGGAGATGTAGAAGTTTAGAGGTACCAAGCTGTTGACAGAGAGGTAGACCAAGGAAGACATGTGATGAGGTGGTGTAGATTGACCACACATCTTGAGATATTACTAGAGATCTGGCACAGAACAGTAAGGTGAAGGAGTACTATCAGGCGAACTCATCTTACCCATGCTGCTTCGAAGAGACATGAAACAAAAAAAGGATGTTTCATGGGGTTATGTTTTTCTTATTTGTTCATTATGACGTGTGTAAGTGAGTTAGTATATTGGAACCTTATTCCAGTATACACTGAGATGGTTTGGACATGTGGAGAGAATGGAGAATGAAAGACTGACTAAGAGGGTGTATGTAGGTGAAGTGGAGGGAGGGGGACTCAGAGGTTGAGGTGGAGGAATGAAGTTGAGAGGTATAGAAGGGAGGGGGGAGTGAGTTGGGAGGAGGGCAGTCAAATGGTGGGTGACAGAGCGACTTGGAGGTGTTTTATCTGCGGCACCCTTTGCGGGATTAGGGCGTTGGGCTGTAGACAGAAAGATAGAACCTTGTTGTAAAGACAAGTGCTCAAGCAAGCTGTATCCTACTCTTTGTTGGTTTTATTTTAGTTTTATGATTTGTACATTATGAGTTAGACAAAAACTGTTGCATAGGAAAATCGTTATGTACTGTAACAGTAGTAGGAGATTTGATAAATTATCTCTCTATTTTGACATTTAATATTTGTCAGCTGGAATGCATTTTAAGAATTAATGTGTAAAGAGAGCCATGCTTTATGTGCAATGGTTTGATTCATGATGGTAAATGGAGGCATTTCTGCTATGTAAAATGTTACTAGGGCATTGGTCAGTCTTGTTTACTTAAATGTTGTGGACCTGGCCACAGGTTCCTATGTCCTAAAGGGGTTAATATGAGGACTTATCCTCCTTCCTGCCCCCCCCCCCCTTTTTTTTTAATTTGAATATTTGTCATTAATTAGTACTGTATCAAGAAAAGTTTCTGTCTGCCTGCATCAGTCTTCCTGTACAAGTACAGTATACTGTATTTATCTGTCTAATCAAACACCCGACCCAAGAACTCGTCTGGGATGGATAATTCCCTTTCACTGTCACACCCCTTTATTAATCTGAGCTGCCCTTTTTATGTATACCTTCACTTTAGCTTTCTGTATATATATATATATATATATATATATATATATATATATATATATATGTATATATATATATATATATATATATATATATATATATATATATATATATATTTTTTTTTTTTTTTCCTGACATCTCATGAGTTTGACATGCATTTGTTGTTGTATGTGCTGTTTATATTTTGTCATGTCCTGGCCATATTATACAGTACTATTACTGTTTTTCTTTAAATACAGTTAGACCCACTATTTTGTCCAGCCAGTATTTCAGCATTTTTGTATCAACATTTGCCGTTCTAAATTCTTGAACATTACTTGAAGTTACGATATTGTTGTTGTTGCTCCAGTCTCATTCCCCATTCACAGGATGGAGAGGGAGTTGAGGGACTTTTGTATTTCTGGGCAGCAGAGTTGTATGGTTAAATAACTGCCAGTGGATTAAATCATTCCTCTCCAGCACCAAAGTCAGGTTGTGTTTTGTATAATTGTAATCAGGTTTGCATATGAGTTAGTGAGAGGGAAAACTTGAAATTACAGCTGTTAAGATGATAAAATTAGAAATGGCAACACAGGTTGTACAGTATGTTGCACATAATACACCTGATACTGTTCTGTTTTCCTGCATTATGTTTTTGCTGAGTCATTTTATCATTACCTGGTAACTCCAGTTAGGGATAAAATACAAAGATCGTACTGCATTACAGTACAGTACTTATTTTAAACCTGTAAAAATACCATGAGGAAAACAAGCATAGTCCATTTGCTTAATACATGAGTTTCTATGATGTGAAATGCCAAGAATGTGATGGGGGTGTGAAAAAATTAAATAAGGTAGTGGACAAGTTGATTTTGAAAACACGAAATTGGGGCAGCAAAGTGAACCGAATCTGATGTTGCACTGCAGAGCATGACCTACCCTCGTAAAGCACATGAGGAAGTGGCACGGTTCATTACCTTTATCACCATCACAAGCCATGGCCATGCATAGTGAAGATTTACCGATTCAAAATGTAAACAAAATCCTGACAGCCTTTGATTGGTTTAAAGATCAAGTGACAATGAACGAAAACTGTAAAGTGAGAGCTGAAGAGGTTCTGGATGCCAAACAGCCTCTGTTACTACCAGTCAGCTGAGGATGGCAACGATGGTGCATCTGTTGTGCCTGACTTTGACTTTGAGGGGTTCATGACTGATGTGGAGCGTATTGGTGGTGGTGGTGTGATGGAGTCGTGCAGTGTGGAGGGTGTTGGGGGTCAGGGCGATGCATCTGCCTCGCCCTGCCTCGGAACCCCATCTCTTTAAGTCAGCCAAGCCTTTCCTGCATACATTTTAAGGTAAGGGGCTATTGTATGGGGTATACTTACTGGGTACATGTGTTTAATGCCCCATAATACATAGGCTGAATGACAGACTTGGGGCCAAGGGGATGACTTTCGAAGCGGCCACCCCACCAATTAGAATTTTCCCATAAGGTATGTTATTTGTAAAGAACGAAATTTATAGAGAGAGAGGTTTTCTGCTACCCAAATTCTCGTTTATTAAGTGAATGGACTGTACCAGTAATTTATCTTATCATGTGGAGTATACCAATTACCTTTGTCTCCATGTAATCTGGATCATAGAGGTTGTATTGTACCACACAGGATGTTAGATATGAACCTTTTGAAAAATTTGTTGTTTCAAGTGACAGAACATTTTAGTTCACTAATGTATTGAAAAGCATCTACAAAATGTGTATCACAGTACTATTTTAACATTATAATATTGCTGATGCTGTTTTTACCACTGTTGTCCCCATTGGTTATTAGGTTACCATTTTAATGCACTGCAAGACATGACAAAGCACTCTTAATATGGCAAGGACTGATATTACTACTGTAGATTTTCCAGAAGTCAAGTGGTCAGCAGGGCTGCGTAACAGATTTAGATGGATAATCAAAGTGCATCTGTACCTGGTAACTTGATTAGCAAGATTTTACATCTTTTCAGCTTTTTGCTTTACATTTTAATTTGGGAGATTGTGTGGTTCGAATTACTATGACAGCTTTGTATATATACCCATTCAGTATAAAGTACATTATCTGGACTGCAGATTACAAATATGATTAATTTTACCTAGTGCATGTTTTAGACAATACTGACTGGCTGTGACAAAACCTCTCCATGCAGCTTTATCCAGACTCAAATACAGTCCTTCATTCCATCCTTCTCAGCCCTCCAGCATGTGCTTATTCATCTTATTATCACTTTCATCATCATTCACCTCCTCCCATTCTGGCATCTTGTATATAACCTTTTCTGTGCTGACTTGACTGTAGTCGTTCATTCTATCTCCCTTCACTCTTTTGCATCTTGATTCACTTTTTCATGTCTCGGCAATCCTTCACATCCTCCTTCACCCAGAGTTTAATTACCCAGAAACCACCAACATCTTTCATACAAATCCTGACAGCTGGAATCCCTTTGTTAAATTTCCCTCTACACACCTTGTATAGGGTGAAAGCACTGTGATTGCATTCCTCCAACATTACTTCTCCTTGCACGATGTATATACTAGTACCAAAAATATTGACTTTTGACAGTTTAACTTCTTTGGTGTGAAGGGTGTCTTTGCACCTGAATAAGTTGTCTATCACTGCTAAGTACTGTATATACTGAACAGGTTAATGGTGGCTGCTCTAACCCCTTCTGTATCATGGGTTTCCCTCACACTCATCATCATCATCATCTGGCAGGAGGAAGGTAACAAGTATGAGAGGTATTGTGCTAAAGGGGTTAAAGCTGCTCATCATCCTATGTAAAGTAAGGCAAAAGTCTGATTATCTGGCCACCTTACCGTATATAATTTACCACTTAAAGATGTACAGTGTGGAGAGTGAGAGGTGTGATCATTTAGAGGAGAGTTATAAGAAGCAGACTGAAAAGACCTTGGACAAGGTGACCTCAGGCATAAGGAAGTGGATAAAAGAGCTGCCTTTAGATGACCAAGGTTGATGCATGGTAGCATGTTGGAGTCTTTAAAATTGAACAAATGAACAAAATTAATTTTTATGCAGTTTGTACTTATTTTCTTACTGCTTCTGTCACACCTCTAGATTCTGTCATTCATTCCCTCCCAATAATAGCTGCTTTCTAAAATAAGTACTGCAGGACACTTACAGTGACACACAGGCTCTAAGGATACTCAGCTGAACAAAATAGTGTGGTTCTAGCTGGAACAGAATGCCAGTGACACTGACCATGAGAGGGTTAATGGTGACAGTATTAACACTCAGGCATCTATGACTCATTCATTTGAATAAAATCATCAGGCATTGCTAGTGTTATTAAACTGAAAATGTTTAATCATATCTTCAAAGTACCCACAATACATAGGCTCTGGAGCATTAGTAACTATTGTGTATGGGATAATCAGACTTTTGATGTATTACAGTACCAAAAAGTTTCACATTATCAAGAAAACTGTCCACTCCCCTTTACAAAATGATATCCATTTGTAATCAGAATCATGAATAGGTTTTACCTGCATTGATCAAAACAGTTTTTATGTGATACTGATATTGCAGTTCTAATATTCAACTTCGATTTGTATGCCTGTGATAATAGTTACTGTACAGTATATAACTTAGGTAATTTTTTTTTTTTTTTTTTTTTTGTACATACAGTAGTTTACTAGATTAGCATGTTTAGCACAAATGTATATTATTAGTATTTTGATGGAATATTTGACATGGATATCAATACTGTACTGTAAATGGATGTCGAATGAGAGGACTTGATGAGTGTTTTATGGAACATTTGACTTGGATATCAGTACTATAAAAGTATTTTGAGTGAGAGAACATGTATAAAACTGTAACAATAATTAATCAGATATATTTTGGTGGTTAGATACTCTGCAGATAAACTTTCATACTAGATATAATTTTAATAAACAAATTTCCTATAAATAATCAGAATAAATGAAGTATTTTGATTGCATGAGTGCAGAGTGTATGGGAATGTAGTTGGTGTTGTTTATTGTCATTGGAGTACAGTATATTTTTTACCATATACATTACTGAAGATGTCTTGATTTAATGTGCAGTTTTTACTCTGTAACTTATGTTTAGACTTTTATTTTCACTCCCATGCATTCACTTACTCAGGTGCTTGTACTGAACTTGATAAAAAAAATTTACGTCAAGCCATGCAAACTTGGTTTGTTTATCCCTACACAAGTGTAATGAGTGAGGGATTTGTCTTAAAGTAAGCCTATGTCAAGGAAGGAGGATGGTGCTTTAACTCCACTTGTAAAAATTTGTTCAAAACTTACCCTTGGCATTCTTTTTCATGTGTGTGATTGCGTGTCTCCTTCATGCTTCCCTTAAACCAGCAGTCCTGTTATTGCTATTTTGGCCTTGTAGAGATGACAAATATGGAGAAAGTAGGCTATACTTGCTTCAGTGAGGCATCTGGCCTAGTGTGTCTGTGACTTGGTAATAGAGAAAAATCAGTTTTTTGCTCAGCCCAAATACATTTTCCATTAAAAGTAAGTTTCAGAGGCACCTCAGGAAGAGACTGTGTGCCACTTTTGACACTATTCAGGCATTAAAAATGGTGACGAGCTCAGAAGGGTGAGGAGTGGGTGCATTGGTTCTTGCCTTCAGTTACTATGATGTGCCTCACAAGGCATAATGACTTTCCCCTCAAGGTTGTCATTAGTCTTATCTACTCTTTGAAATGAGCATATGATGAAGTCACTCCCATGCCTGGTTCTATGGGACTGCAGCTAATGTGTTCAACCACTCTGCCTAATGGTTGTGTCATGTCAAGGCTGTATTGTACAGCCTTGTTTGATGTGATGCAGGGAGGTGGCAAGCAGTGTTTTTTTTTTGGCAGCAATTGTTAAACTAGGTGCCTCCAATACAGTATATAGTGTGTGTGTGTGTGTGTATATATATATATATATGTATGTATATATATATATATATATATATATATATATATATATATATATATATATATATATATATTAATAACAGAACAGAGGAAGAAAAAACAAATGTGTGTGTGTGTACTGTGTGTATGTATATACAATATATATATATATATATATATATATATATATATATATATATATATAGACACACAATCACATACAGTAAATCACTTATTAACACGAAAGTCACTGATATGCTGATATCCACAAGGAAAAGGAAAAACGAGATATCCCGAGCACTTTCGTATATTCACATCATAAGGAGAGAGCAAGGACGAGAATACATGAAAGCGCTCGGGATATCTCGTTTTTCCTTTTCCTTGTGGATATCAGCGAATCTCATGTTATTAAGTGATTTAATTGCATATGTGTATATATATATATATATATATGAAGCCTCTGTGGTACAGTGGTAAAGTGTGTGTTTTTGTACACTGAAGAACGAGGGTTCGCGTCCCACCAGAGTAATAAACTTTGGGAGTGTTCTTCTGGCCACGTACTACTTGGCAGACATCAGGGGTGCTGTGGTTGAACCAGTGTTGTATACTGTAAAGTATACTTGCACCCAGCCGACTTGTGTGGGCCGATTACTCTTGGTTTACAGACTACACACACATTCAAAGCTACAACAACACTACAATTACACTTACATGCACTTCTCACCCTACGTACAATCTCTACCAGACAGCCTAAGCCACCTGGTAGAGATACATTGGCTGTATCGTCCCCACTTTGGTAGGGATAGGCTGGTCCTGCAGTGGACACTCAAACGGCTGATAAGATGAGATGATATATACAGTATATATATATATATATATATATATATATACAGTAAGACCTCACTATAACGGACTAATTGGGGCCCAAACCATTCCGAAAAATGAGAAATTCCAATAAAAGCAACATCTGGACTTCCCCCTGCTATTCCGGAATTTTTCCGATATATCAGACATTAGTCTGGATCGCATGAACGGTTTTTAAACTGTTTTGACTACCACTGCAGTACTGTACTGTGTTATAACTTTACTACATTAATCAAATGGCATAATATGCATAATAATTATGTACTGTACACTAATAAACATGTTTTTTATTTACATTATTGTGGTGAACATAGCTGACGTGGTCAGGCACTCCGGACTGCATCTGGCTTTATCGGACCTTTTCCGATATACAGTAATCGCCATACTATCAGGACGCCCACTTCCCGGACACCCCACTTACCGGACATTGTGGGCCTGGACCTTCGGAACCCAAAAATGGCCAAAAAAAGAAAAAAATCCCCCCAAAATCCTAATTTTTTCCCACCCATAATTTGAAATTGCCGCACGGCGCCAAACAGCTGCTTACACCATGGCCCCTTAACCTTTTCCTTCCTCCCCCTCCCCCCTCCCCTGTCAAGGTTGCCATTTGGTATTTTTTGTTACCAAATGTGGGCCAATTTGGTAATGAAAAATTTGTTTGGTAATGAATCAGAATAATGCATTACCAAACGGATTTTTCACATGTATGAGGATAAACAGGATGGAGATGGTGGATTGTTTGCTCTCTCTGATTAATTTGCTAGCCTACATAGCATGAAAATAATCAACATGCTGTTAATTATAAGAAGAGTGATTACATGTATTTCCACTTGTGTATATAATTAGTGAAGAATAACTGCTAGCTTTACGAATTTGGTAATGAAGAGTTAAATTTGGTAATGAAAACTGAGGAGTTTGGTAATGTGGCTGTTGTGATCTGGCAACTCTGTTTCCCTGTTACCAACACTCCCAACAGTTACTGCCTAACTTCGATCGCGAGTAGATGCTTATCGTAGTGGATGCCACATGTGCTCGTTTTTTGTGATTTAACAGTGAATAAACTGCAATACCTCGCCACTAGACTACATGGGAATTTACAGTGTTGTGCAGTGTTAAGAAATTAGAATTTAGAGTGCAAAGGATTAACTGTGAAGTGCAAATTGGCAGTTGAAACTGGCGGTTGAAACTGGAGTGGTGCAGTTAAGGACAATGTGCAATGTTAGACAATTATAACTCACATTGCAAAGAATTAAGTGCAGCACAACACTGGATTACTGTACGTGCTTCAAGAGCATTTTCACCGCAAAGCCTTAAAGAAGGCAGCCACAGATGTGCTGTAAGTACCCTGGCTGAGGTACAGTCACTTCTAATTCCTCATTCTTTGGTTCCTTTTCATTTATTTCATGCTTTATGTCCATTATTGGTGTGAAAAGGGTCTTAAATAGGTTTAAAGAGGTGCTATGCATGTCCAGTAGGGAGTTGTATAGGTGTTTTTCTGAGTCAGGCTAGGTTAGGGTCCATAAGTACAAGTCCAGGAGGCTGGCGCCCACTTTCCGGTGGGACCACTTTCCGGACATGCCTTTGGCTCTATTACATCGGATAGTGGAGGGATTACTGTATAGGAATTTAGTCCAGTAGCTCCTCGAGTCCAATAAAAGCGAATTCCGGTCTATTGAAGTCCATTATATTGAGGTTTTACTGTATATATATATATATTCAGATGTATAAGCAGAAAACAATGTACTGACTAGAAGTGTGTATAAAGGTAACATGGAAGGCAAGACTAGATGTGATAGAATAAGAATGTGGTGGATGGATGAAATGATGGAGTATCTGAAGAGGATTGGTGGTATATTATAAAGAACGGATAGTACAGCCAATAAGTCTTGTCATGGGTAATGGCACATAGAACAGATTGATTTACAGAGCTGAAAAATATTCCTTACAGCAAGAATATAGTGACCTCACTACCCAGCAATTAGTGATGCAGGCTCCCATGACAGTAAGAGAAAAATTACCATACAACCAGAGTTGTATTTTTTTTTTTTTTTTTTTTTTTTTTAAGCTTAAGAGGCTTTGTACAGTAACAGGTTTTCATGAACCATTTATTTTGCACATTACACCTTTAGCCTATCTGATGGAGCCAGGATTCCGTGGGCTTGAATGATGAGTGAATGGAAGTGCAGCCCATTGAACTGAGCAACTTAGCTTGTCTGGATGCTGCTAGTCCTCACCCTCCCCTAGGGTGGGAAGGAGGTCCAGATGATGATGTTGAATACACCTTTAGATTATCTTTTATTTTACTTGTACTGTATCTTTGTAATACCAACACTGTCTGCATAAATATCATACAAAGAATATTTAAGTGCCATATGCAGAAATAAAATGGTAAGGAAGAGCCGCTAGGGACACTCCATAACCAATGACAATCTGGATCCAAGACTTCCTTTCCTCTGATTCCTGTCTCTAAAGGACATAAGCTGCTTGTGCTCCGCATTTTCCACTCCATGTGGTACTGATACATAGGGACAGGATGATGATGTTTCATTAATTCAGAAAGGATATGTTCATTAAAGTCAGCATACCCAATTTCAGTATTTCCGGCTCAAATACACCACTGCCTTAATGAGTTTGTCATGACAAGACATTATTGTACACATTCATTTAAATTACCTTAATGATCAAGGCTCTTTCTTAATCTGTCTAATACAGTTTACTACTACCAGAGGCAAATCTTCAATATAAACAATGACATCAATTTCAAGTGATTAGAGAATGAAAGATCCAGTTACACCTTAGTCTGATGCCTTGACAAAGAGGTGCTAGTACTATAATTGAAAACTCATCTGTACTCCATTTCACTAAATATATATATATATTACATCACCATATAAAGAACTTCAAGTCAGACACTGAATGATATAGAAAAGATCAAGCTCGAGGCGTTGTTAAGTACCGTACATTTGTAAGTATAAAACCCACTTATGAAAAGCCCACACTGATAAATATTCCATTTTCTAATACACTACAAAACACAAATCCTATCTCTGAGCAATGCAATTTTTCATGTTTTTTATCAACTACCAGCACAGGAAGACCCCTTTATTTCAACTTTTCATAGTTCAAGTCCTGGCTCTTTTAAAATAATATCACATCATTGTCCATGTGCAATACAGTGGTTCTTATTTTAAAACTGATAATATTCAGTATGATATAGAAATACCGGTACCTCCAAAGGTAAATTTAAAATCATAGTTATGTAAATTGATAGAGGTCATCTCTGGCTTACTTAGATAATTTATTCAATGCATTTCATGATGGTAATGTGGATTATGAATTTCAAAGGTTCTACAATTTCATTATTCTACCACCTTAGCTTGGGATGAAATAAAGGGGTGACACTGAATACATTAACTTCAAATAAGTTTGCAACACTGTAATTGCACACCATGTGAAATAACCCTGTATGGTAAAATACAGCAGAAGTCTCATTATGCAGACATTCATCTTTCCATATCTGATTACAAATTAAGCTATGCAGCTATCCTATACCTGGTTTCTTTAAAATGTTCAAACACTGTCTTAATTTCCATCAAGGTGGCAACTTTTACTATTATTACTATTATTTTTAAATAATTGCTACTCTTCGCTTATGAGATGGCAGCACAAATAATTTAAAAAGACTACATATGGCTGAAAGTGGCTGTGTCTGATTACCCATAAAGCAAGTTACTTAAATGGACTCCAAAGCAGTTGTTTTCTACTGATAATCAGAGTTCTGCTGTTTAACTGGTGCACTAGACAATACCCCAAGTGCTATAATACTGTATACAAGATAACCTTGTGTTGCAACTACAGTCAGTCCTCACTTAAAGTCTAAGATGTATGCCGGAAAAATTCTACTTTAAATGAAACTATAAGTGAGATGTGCTTCTGGTTCATAAGTGAGGGGTTAAAAGCACCAGACACTCATTTCAGACCATGAAACATTTTCACAGTGAATCATGGGCACTTTTAGGTGAAGAAGAGTGTTAATTTATCAGCAACTTGATAATGAAACAACTTTAAACAAGGACTAACTGTACAGTTTACCTCAGTCCCACTCATTGTTCTCATCTTCTGACATGTCTGCATCATTACCAGGTGGATCTGGCAGATGTAGGTTTGACAGTAAGTCCCTCATGGCATCAAGGAGTGAGTTGACTGATGCTCGTAGGTCCCCAGCCCCTCGTACCTCCCCAACTGCTCCCTCCTCACCTTCCCCTTCTCCACCCATCCCTCCTGCTGCTCCTGCTGCTGCTCCTGCTATGTTCTCCCTGCAATGTGGCAGAATGGTTCATTAACTTCTTCAGGACCATATGCTATCATTTTAAATGAGACCTCTCACAGGGCAGGGATCACAAAAAGTCTTCAAACCGTTCAATGCAAAGGGAAGGATTGAGTGGGTGGGGTGTGGGAAAGGGAAGGCTGGGAGGGGATAATAAACATGCATACATCATCAAATGTTCAATAGCTATCCCTTGTTTGTCGTGACTTCAACTGCTGGTATTGTTTGACTTCAACTGCTGATATTGTTTATATATTTGGGTGCACTTTGGTATGATTTAAAGTTCATCTATCCATCCATCATCCAATCATATGTTGCCCCGTGAGGGGTGTAGGAGCATGGGGCTAGGAAAGTTGGTCCTGACATTTACGATGAGAGTGACCAGTCTCACTTATCCCTGACAGGCACTATGTGAGTAATAAACCCCAACCATCCTCTGGATATAAAACTGCATGAGCTCAATCCAACTGGAGCACCTTAATTACTCACTAAACCACCAGGCGCCATAATTTGGTTATATGGTTACCACCCAGTGTAATAAATGGTTTCCTGGTGTACAGGAAACCATCTGGCTTGTTTCTAAGCATAGAGTCACCCATTGGCAGAAGGAAGAGAAAGAATGAAGGAAAGAAAGACAGAAGAGGGAGTGTAAAGTCACCCATAGGCAGATGGAAGAGGAATGAATGAAGGAAAGAAGACAGAAGAGGATGGATGGAAGAGAGGAAAGGGCAGACACCCAAAGCAGCACTACATCGAGTGAGTGGATGCTAAGTGCCCCCACCTACCTCAAAAATATTATTAAATATTGAAATATACTTTTTAAAACAAACAAATTCACATGTCTAGTGATGCTCTGGGGCGGTAACAGGATTTTTAGGCCATCACATAATCAAATTATGGCTGCAGGAATCCTTACTTCCAATTTTTTCTCTATTCACCAGCAGAGTTTTTCCCAAACACCCATTAAAAATGAGGATATGACTGTGATGTAAAGTATATACTGTATTAGTATTCGCCCTGATGAGTCACAACTCCAAAATTAACTTGGGAGTTCAAATAATAAGCTACACTTCCAAAATGTAGGTCACAGTCACTCACCCTACATCTTGGAAAGTGGGGCGAGAGTGCCCTAACACCTCTAGCAATTTATTTCATATACTATACACTAATTTACTCTTGTCTGTCCTTACCCTTTTTTGGTATCAACACTTTGCTTATACACAATAAAAGAAAACACTAATGTGCCACATATGCAGAAATAAAATTATAAGGAAGAGGATGAGTCTCCTTAACTGACCAGAATTTAACCCTAATTTCTATGAGCACTGTCTTGTTAGTTTTCCTAACTTATGTTATAGTTCCTGGACCTTATCCATCCCATTATCATGGTGCTGTAGCTAGAAACAGACAAAGCATGATGGTGCTACTGTTGCTGCTGCTGCTGCTGGTGATGATGATGATATAATCTACACTCCAAATGCAAACAACAATACTGAGAACTCTTTATATGACTTAAGAATAATCACATATACTGAACATACCCTGGAGGTGCAGCAGGTGCATTGGGGTCATAGTTGGGCAGGAGAGAATGAAAGAAGGTGGCCAGAATGTTGGATGGGTTGGTGTTGCGCTGGGTGGCTGAGGGTGGCCGAGTGTACCCACACACTGAGTCTGGTGGTGGCAGTGGATCATAGCTCATCACTGGGGTGTTTGCCAGGGCCTGCAAGGAATTTAAGTCATCACATTATTAATCAGTCAGAGGTAGAGATACCTGACAATTCAAGCACATTATCATCCATCACACTTCCTACGCCTTCAGTATGAGAGGCTTCTTCCATGCTGGATAACATTGCTTTGGTTTTGTTGTTGAGCAACCCATCTGATTGACCAGATCCATCAACCACAAGCAAGCAACTACCCCTCTAATGAACTATGTTCCTTTGCAGCTGACAATGCCTCACTACAATGAGGTGCAGGGAACAGTGTGAAAGTTTGATTCCTGGGTGGATGCTGCATTTGCATTTTTCCACCCAGATAATGGGCACCATAGTAAGCTCCACCTCACCCCTTGATCTGGTTATATGGTAACTACCCAGTGCTGGAGATGTTTTCCTGGGTTACAGGATCATTAGACTTGTCACTCAGTACAAAGCTACCTAAAGTGGAAAGAGAAGTAATAAAATATGGCTGGAAGGAAAAGGACAAGTAGGACGAGAAGAGGGCAGACAGAGAAAAAGAATGGTAAAGGTGAAGGAAGAAGCAAGTAGCACTAAATCAAGTGAGTGAATAATGGTCTGGCCACCACCACCTACCACTAACTCTGCCTTGTAAAACATGTACGCTTAACCCCATGCAAAATCAGTATCTGTTCAAGACACCTGGACACACTGAATTTGGAAGAGTGGAGATTGTATCAGGGGGAAAGGACCAGTAGAGAATGACAGGTAGTGAAGAAGACGTGAATAGGACCATAAGGTGCTTATGGCATGTGGATCTGGAAAAAACATATGACAAAGTAGACAGAGAGGGATTGTGGAAGGTTTTGCACATGTATGGTGTAGATGGTAAGCTGCTAGGTGCCGTCAAGAGTTTTTATGATGGTAGTGAGGCATGTGTAAGGGTAAATGGTCATCTATGTGAATGGTTCACGATCAATGTGGGCGTATGACAAGGTTGTATGATGTCCCCATGGTTGTTCGATATATATATGGACAGGTTGATGAAAGAAGTAAAAACACAAGGAATGCTGAGAGGGATGGCATTGGTAATGAATGGTGATGGATGGAATATCTCAAAGTTGTTGCATGGTGATAATGCAGTACGGTACTACCTGCAAATACCAGATGACTAGTGCAGAGTTTTGTAGATGTATGTGAGCATCATGCCTTGAGAGTAAATGTAGAAAGAAAGTAAAGTGATGGTTACTGAGAGAGAAGGTGACTCCCAGTGTGATGTTACAGTGAATGGAGAAAGACTAGAACTGGCAGAGTTCAAATACCTGGGTACAGTGATAGAAAAGAGAGGAAAATGTGCAAAAGAAGTGGATAGAAGAGTGACACAAGGAAGGAAAGTAGCTGGTGTTAAGACCTCGATAAGAAACAAAGGCTTGAGTTTTGCAGCTGCACGAGGCTTACATGAAGGAGTGTTAGTGCCAACTTTAACATATGGATGGGAGACCATGGTGTGGCATGACAATGAAAAGTCAACAGTACGAGCAGCAGAGATGGGACTTCTGAGGAATGTACTGTATGTGGAGTACAGAGAGTGGATAGGATATGGAATAATATGATTTGTGAAAGATGCGGAGTGAGGAAGTCTGTGGACATCAGAATCAAAGAGAGTGTACTGAGATGGTTTGGTCATGTGGAGTGAATGGATGACAATAGGGTGGTGAAAAAAGTGTATCTGTGCAAATCTGAAGAAGGGAGGAGGAGAGATACGCCAAGAAGGTGAAGAAATATGGTGGACGAGTGTGTGAGGAAGAGAGGTGTGGAAATTGGTGAAGCTAAGGAACTGACAAGAGACTGAGCTGGATGGATGAATTTTGTGGAGAGAAGCGCATGACCAGGGATTTGGCACTCTTTTTTTTAAGTGACAGCGTTCGGACTGGCTCTATTGGATAAGTGTACATGAAGTACAGAATGAGGTGAAATTCATTTTGGCCTATCTGATGAAGCCAGGATTCCGTGGGCTTGAATGATGTGTGAATGGAAGCGTGGCCCATTGAAGTGGGTAAACTTTGGTTGTCTGGACGCTGCTACTCCTCACCCTGCCCTAGGGTTAGAAAGGAGGTCTGGATGGCGGCAGCAGCGGTGGCGGTGGCATTGGTGTTGGCGATCTCCAATACACAGGTCATCCTCTTGGGTGCTAAGCCTCCTCCATTTTTACACCTCATCATGTGGAAGGACCATGTTCAGACCCTGGTGAGACACTGCCACAGGAAGACAGTGCTTGCTTGTGATTGATGGGTCTGTTTGGCCAGACACACTGAGGTAGTCCAAAACCAACAACAACTAACTACTGGATCTGTCTCTGTAAGTGACAAGATGTGCTGGATATTCTGAGAGGTTGGTGGATACGTAATGAGTAAAATTATTACCAAAAGAGCAAAAAGGATTAGATGTATAGATCAAAACATCACTCATAACAGCAGGATTACAGTTCACAAAAGGAATAAACCCTGAGGAATACCACACTACTTATAGCTTCAGCAGAAAAACAGTGGCCACCTACAACAGTAGCTACAGTAAGACCTGAAAGAAACCTTGCAACGAAGGCCCAGACTGAAGAATCACAGAAAATATGGACAGACACTACAGGGCACTCATTCATGGTGTTTATCTCTGTAATTCAGGTCTCTGCGCCTATGGCAAGTTATTGACCCACTATGCTAAGACACAAGGGCTTTGTATCACCCAAGTTATCAGTGTTACTTGACTATCAAATATACAGTACAGCAATAACAACTGTAAACACACTCACAGGAGGTAGTGCAGCTGTTGCATCCTTCACTTCTGCCATAAGTATATGTCTGTAGATGGCCATGGGTGTGCCTTGGTACCTAACACGACGCACCTCCTGTCCTTCCTTCACCAAGGGGTCACCAACCTCCACACGCTGCAACGCCACCTGTACGTTCTCTGCCAAGGATGAAGAAAATGGGTTAGGTGGCATTGGTCTGTCTGTCTGGCAACTTACTTTTCCATCAATCAGTCTGTCTTTCTGTCCATCCATCCATCCATCCATCCATCATCTATCCAGTCCCTTCAAAATACTACAGGATATTGTTGCCTATGTTCTCTGGCAAGGGAACAATTAGGTTGGTGATGCAATGGGAGATAAGGAATTTGTCTGCCTTTACTTAGATACTGGTTTATCTATCAACCTATCATTAAATCTTTCTGTTCATAGTAATTTTCACACATTACAGTGCGAGCTGCACATTCTCTGGCAAAGGCAAACACTAAGAGGGAAGATCCTTCCCATACACAATCCGCTATCTAAGCCTGACTCAACATTTCATCTTCTCCAAACATCCACTACCGTACCACACCCATAAACCAACCTTCCAGCCAGGCCATGACCTCAGCCTCCTTCCAAACATGGTAGCAGCGACCCACATACAGGTTGACAATCTGGCTCAGGCCTTTGCTCTGCCTGGGAAAAAAATAAGTGCTGTTAATAAGGGGAAGAACAGTAAACCATCAATGGCTTTAGGTCGAATGGCAGCAACATGAGGACAATTCTTACATACAGTACAGGTATATATAATTGCAGTACAAGTAACTGTAACAGAACCAATCCATATGAGACTCTATATAAAACTGGACCCTCTCCTATGAGGCAAAGTGATGGCCAGAATTCATCCTTCCTCATGGCAGCAAAGTAGGCTATAACTGGGAAAGAGACAACTGTACTACAATTAATGTATCTGAAAGTCAACATGCTGTATTGGCTTTGTCTATGTGTATTAGAGCCTGTATGTACATTTATTATGAACCAACAAGTGTAAACATCATCAAGCATATGAAAGGACATACAGTGCTAGTAGCACCCACTTAAATATCTTCACAGTTGGTTTCAAACCCTAAATTCAACAAATATTAGATTATGAGATGAACATGATACCATGAATCCACCATGACTCCACAGTCCAAGGAAAGCAACTTACTCTAACTTTGTCTCTTTAACATTTGAAAATGCGAACAAGTTATGTTAATATATTAATATCAGAGAATTTTATTCTCCACTTGGGGACTTTCTATCATCCAACAGTTAGTAAACTATTCCAAGTAACTCTCAAATGATAGCTGATGACTGGGGTACAAATGATCCAACTCACCACAGGGAAACCTGATGTCCAAGGACTAAAAAAATAAAAAATATTTTATAATATGGGGTGTGTTATATGTTCTGCAAATGTTGGGAGTTTATATATGTTTATGTATAATAATGTGCTGTAACCACAAATTACTGCATACCTACTGTGACTCAAAAATATGGAGACTAGAAAACTAGAGCAGAGATTCAAATTTCATACCTCAGAATATTATTCCAGAGCCCTACCACTACACCAAACCTCTCCAGCTGGACAAACAAATTAAAGTGCATCCTTCAGCTTTTAATTTGAAAGAAAAGGCATGACTGCTGAAGGATGCTGTAATACAAAAACTCATAAAATATATCAAAGACTGAAATCTACATAATATATACTCTGTAGCAAAGCCTCACTACAGGTCACATTTTCTGCCATTAAGTCTGCTGCAAATACAGAGACCTCTCAATTTACACAAGGGTTGTGTTCTTTAAACAGCTGTGCAATCTAAATTTTATATAATTCAATCAATTATCCTATAACAATAAAGGTAAGTAAGGGGGTTAAATTCTGTGGTCGTAAAACATTGCAATTATTTGCTTTACACAGCATACATTTAACACTTTGTACATACAATCTTCAGTCACTTTATGATGTTTACAGTATTAATTACCTGAAACAAGGGCATTCCTGACTTAGTTGTTAACTGATTTTGGAAGCTGAAACAGCTGCCAATGTGAAGCAACAGCCACACTGGCAAGTAGCATGATTTGTCTTGAGCACCCTAACACAGAAAGTGTAGGCAGTCATGGATCCTCCAGTGAGAGAGGCTCTAACAGGCTGCTTTGCAGTTCTGTCAACTGATGCTGTGCTTCTAACATCTAAATAATTATTTTAATTAATGCAGAATAGGAGAGACAGGCCATGAAGAAGTGTGCTTACAAATGTTATGCAAAGCTAATCATCAGAGAATTTGAATAATGATTTTATGACACCAGAAAAAATTCTAACCAAAATAATTAAGAAGCACATGATTTAAACTTTATTTCAACAATACTTTCCATTATTATTTCCTCTTGCTTTAACTGAATGTTTCTCACGTGAGTACGAACTGCAGCACCAAAATGCAAGCCAAACTTGTTTTTCATTTCTCTATCTATCTATCTATCTAATGCCAGATGCCATAATCCCATAAGGGGTGGCCATTTGACTTTGAGTTATTTGTTTTACGGGGAGGGGCACTAACCCTCCACCCACCCACTTGTTAACACGTAGGTAGCATGTATGGTTTGGTTATATGGTTACCACCCAGCGTTGTAAATGGTTTCTTGGCTTACAGGAAACCATTTGGCTTGTCACTCAATGTACACCCATCTGTAAAGGAAAGAAAAGCAATAAGAAGTGACAGGAAAAAAGGGAGATATAGGAAGAGAGGAGGGCAGGCACAGAAAAAGAATGATAAAGGCTAAGGAAGAAGTAGGCAGCACTACATCAAGTGAGTGGATGATGGTCGCCACAACCTACCATCCTGCAAGCAAAACCTAACTGACTTGATTATTCTGACTACTGGATCACAAAAATGGCTATTTCTAATCAAATGTTGGATATCTTCTTAAGTTTTTGTGCTATTTCTTTATCATTCTTTTTCTGTGCCTGCCCTCCTCTCTTCCTATTTCTCCCATCTTTCCTGTCACTTCTTATTGCTTTTCTTTCCATTACAGGTGGCTTTACATTGAGTGACAAGCCAAATGGTTTCCTGTCAGCCAAGAAACCATTTACAACGCTGGGTGGTAACCATATAACTGAACCATACGTGCTCCCTACGTGTCAACAAGTGGGTTGGTGGAGGGTTAGTGCCCCTCCCTGTAAAACAAATAACTCAGAGTCAAATGGCCACCCCTTACGGGATTATGGCATCTGGCAATAGATAGATAGATAGGCATTTACAGTATTTAAAACAAAAATGTTTTCTTTTAGAAAGCATTATTTAAAATGTACACACACACACACACACACACACACATATATATATATTAGTGGCAGGTGAGAGCACTCATCATTCATTCACTCAACGTGGTGCTGATCTGGGATGTCTGGCCTTTCCTCTCTTCCATCCTTCCTCGTCTGTTTTTCTTTCCTTCACTCTTTCCTCTTTCTTCTGCCTACAGGTGATGTTACACTCCGTCTTCTGTCTTTCTTTTCTTCATTCTTTCCTCTTCCTTCTGCCAATGGGTAACTCTACACTGAGCGACAAGCCAAATGGTTTCCTGTACACAAGGAAACCATGTACTATGCTGGGTGGTAACCACATAACCAAATTATGGCACCTGGTGGTTAGTGGGTAATTAAGGTGCTTGAATCAGATTCAGCCAGTGTAGGTTTATATCCAAGGGATGGTTGGGGTATACTGCTCACATAATGCCACTCAGGGATGAGTGAGGCCGGTCATTCTCATCTCAAAGGTCGGGACCAACTTGCCTAGACCCAGATTCCTAAGCTCCTCATGGGGCAACATATGATTGGATGACGGATGGATGGACATACAGTGTGTGTGTGTGTATATATATATATATATATATATATATATATATATATATATATATATATATATATTGTAATTCTATCTTGCTAACATTAAGAGGTCACTGTACCAGAAAAATAACCTATCTGAGCTCCACTGTTACCTATGAAGCGAGTATCTGTATTTCCTTCAATTAACAATATTTTTCATTCATTCATCCATCATCCAATCCTACGTTGCCCCATAAGGAGCATAGGAGCCCAGGGCTAGGCATGTTGGTCCTGACATTTAAGATGAGAATGACCAGCCTCACTCATCCCTGAGTGGCATTACGTGAGAAATAAACCCCAAACACCCCTTGGATATAATCCTGCACCGGTTCAATCTCGCTGGAGCACCTTACTTACCCACCAAACCACCAGGTGCCATAATTTGGTTATATGGTTACCACCCAACATACTAAATGGTTCCCTGGTGCACAGGAAACCATTTGACTTGTCACTCAGTGTAAAGTCACCCCTGGACAGAAGGAAGAGGAAAGAATGAAAAAAAAATAAAGCTACATGAGAAAGGAAGGAAGAGAGGAATGGGCAGGCACCCAATAGCAGCACTACATTGAGTGGATGGTAAGCACCCTCACCTACCACTACAGTATATAGTACTTGTACAATGAAATCTGAGATGCTGTATGTACAAACACATCACAGGCTTATAATGAGGACTGCCTGCACTGTAAATGATAACTCACTCGGTTTGTGAGGAAGGGCCAAAGAATGGATGTGAGGCCACCTTGGGATCAGGCTGGACACTACATTTGTCAAGGAGCAACATGAGCACTCCCGGGAACATGATGAGGGCACGTTGGAGCATGCTGTCTGCTCGTGTCCTCATATCAGTGGGACTGCCCAGCTCTTCCAGCTGTACCAGGAAGAGGATGGAAACGACATCACACCTTTATGGGTAGTGATTAATATGGATTATGATGAAGTGAATGACCGCAG